>NC_058085.1:372317146-372613145 GCF_014858855.1 Bufo gargarizans | reverse complement strand
GGAAAATAATAGCATTCTTAATACAGAATGCTTAGTAAAATGTCCATTGAGGGGTTAAAAATAATAAACACATTTACTCACCCCATACTCACCCCAGCAGATCTCCTCTTCTTTCTACTTACTTCAGGACCTGGCTAAAGGACCTTTGATGACGTCACTGCGCTCATCACATGGTCTATCTGCCTGGCCCTGTCAATCAAGTGTAGCAGGGTGTGGCCAGAGGTGGGAGAACGGTGCCTCTCGGAGCAGGATCAACGCCCCCCCTGCACCTAGAGGCTCATTTGCATATTATAACAGTTATTTTTTTTCTCAATAACGGTGGCAGGCAGTGAGATGGCACTAATATAGTTATGTTCAGCTGACATTAGCACATCGCTGATCTCAGCCAGGTTAATACCCATGTTCCTGCTGACAGAAACCCTTTAAGGGTACTTTCACACTTGCGTTATTTTTTTCCGGTATTGAGTTCCGTCCTAGGGGCTCTATACCGGAAAAAAACTGATCATCCTAATGCATTCTGGATGGAGAGCAATCCATTCAGGATTCATCAGGATGTCTTCAGTTCAGTCACTGTACGGTTTTTGGACGGAGAAAATACCTCAGCATGCTGCGGTATTTTCTCCGTCCAAACTTCTGTAACACCTGCTGGAATGCCGGCATTATTTTACATTTAAATGCATTAATGCTGGATCCGGCCCTAAGTGTTCCAGAAAAACGGATCCGGTTTTGCAGTCTGCGCATGCGCAGACCTTTTAAAAATGTGAAAAAGTTAAATACCGGATCCGTTTTTCCGGATGACAACCGGAGAGACGGATCCAGTATTGAAATACATTTGTGAGACGGATCCGGATCCGTCTACAAATGGTATCCGTTTGCATACAGATTGCCGTCGACGGAACTGCCTGCTGGAATCCATCCCCGCTAGTGTGAAAGTACCCTAAGTTACAATAAAAATTTAGATTTTTCCGGTGGCAGCCGACATTCTGCATGAACCGAGAACTTGGATCTCTCTTTAAGAAATTGGAATTTGCAAATCACGGATGTTCCCTGCCTAAATGTCAGCGTGGTCTGCGGTCGGGATGAGTGCTCTCAGAGGTTCCTGGATTAGCGTCTGAGACGAGATCCTTCTGTGCTGCAGAGAGAGACACTTGAAGAAATGTCATTCTGTCTGAAAGTTTTAATACAATTTGCTCAATGCTCTGTATGCAGCTGAGAAGAGGCGAAACACGGCAATTACCCCCGAGGATTCTGTAATTTCGAGGAGAGAAACCAGTCCAAGGTCGTGTGTAACGCCAGAAAACGCCAGGTTCATTAGATTTCATTTAAAGGGGTTATCCTATGACTTATGTAAAAAATGAAAATCAGACAGACATCATATAGTACATGATAACCTCTTTTTAACAAAGCTAGAACCAGCCGTGTACCTCACATGGATCCAGAGATTTCCCCATTCATTGCTCTGCTACATTTATATCAAGCTAGCAGCTGAAGGGGCGCGTCTCTTCTCCTGCAGCTAAGGGGGTGTGTCCATGCTCTCCCTATCACAGCTCAGGAGGCGTGTCTCAGCTCTCCCTATCCCAGCTCAGGAGGCATGTCTCAGCTCTCCCTATCACAGCTCTGGAGGCGTGTCTCAGCTCTCTCTATCACAGCTCAGGAGGCGTGTCTCAGCTCTCCCTATCACAGCTCAGGAGGCGTGTCTCAGCTCTTCCTATCACAGCTCTGGAGGCGTGTCTCAGCTCTCTCTATCACAGCTCAGGAGGCGTGTCTCAGCTCTCCCTATCACAGCTCAGGAGGCGTGTCTCAGCTCTTCCTATCACAGTTTAGGAGGCGTGTCTCAGCTCTCCCTATTACAACTCAGAAGGCGTGTCTCAGCTCTCCCTATCACAGCTCAGGAGGCGTGTCTCAGCTCTCCCTATCACAGCTCAGGAGGTGTGTCTCAGCTCTCCCTATTACAGCTCAGGATGCGTGTCTCAGCTCTCCCTATCACAGCTCAGGGGGCGTGTCTCAGCTCTCCCTATCACAGCTCAGGAGGTGTGTCTCAGCTCTCCCTATCACAGCCCAGGAGGCGTGTCTCAGCTCTCCCTATCACAGCTCTGGAGGCGTGTCTCAGCTCTCTCTATCACAGCTCTGGAGGCGTGTCTCAGCTCTCTCTATCACAGCTCTGGAGGCGTGTCTCAGCTCTCCCTATCACAGCTCAGGAGGCGTGTCTCAGCTCTCCCTATCACAGCTCAGGAGGTGTGTCTCAGCTCTCCCTATCACAGCTCAGGAGGCGTGTCTCAGCTCTCCCTATCACAGCTCAGGAGGCGTGTCTCAGCTCTCCCTATCACAGCTCAGGAGGCAGTTGAAGGATAAAACTGAGCATGTGCGGCCTTCTCAGTGAGCAGGACGAAGAAATAAGAGAAAGAACAAACAGCAGGTGGCGCTATACATTTTACTGATTAACTAAGTGGCCATGCTAAATTTTTTATTACATGCAATTACAAAACTGTTCGTGGGACAACCCCTTTAAAGGAGCTATCCACCTTCACTGTGCAGTAAGGGATACATTGTTGCCATGTCTGCTTCAGATGTAACACTGCTTGGACCCAGAGGAAAGAACAACAAAACCCTAGGATGATTGCTGATTGTGGCCAATTTTATCAAAACTTTTTTTTAATTTTTTTATTCTGCCATTGAAATGATCAATATTGTCTCTTGGGTTTTCGAAATGTTGACTGTTCTAACTGTAAAGAATTGTTTCCTATGTACATATTAGGACAACCCCTGTTCTGCACCCACTTCCGTTGGCTAAATGCGGGCTGGTGTGCTGATCCTGATAATTGGAATCAAGGTGGTCGGCTGGACTTGCCTATGGTCGTCTTCATCGTGATTTTATTTTAGTGCCTCCCCCCTCAACAGTGTACCGTTCTGCCAATCATTTGCTAATTCTCTTGCTGATGTACAGATCATAAATGTTCTACTTCTTCATCCATAGGAATTTTTTAATATTTTAGTACAACCTTTAGTGCCCCCTTACAGACATTGTGAGCCGACTCTGCAGATGATGAGCAGGACATCCTGGTTTCAGTCAATTATTTCCAAGCATCCGCTTAAGTTTTGGTTCCATTCCACCATTAGTTATACTTGTGGATATTTTAGCATTTCTGTTTCAAATGTTTATTCCAAAGGAATGACAAATATGTGTCCCACGTCCCTCACAGTGCCAACTTTAAGATCCAATTCAACAACCGTCGAGGGATGCTTGCTTTAGTCACGCCATTTGTCATCATCCGAACAAGATACTTCATCCCATCAGGAAATGACAACTTGTATAGTAAAGTGGGAAATCTGTTCAAGTCAAGATAGAAGAACCCGAAATGCAATGAACAGATTGTCTTTCTCTAAAACTTGGACACGAGGCTAGATCTGGTGGAACAGTCCAAATCCATCAAACTGCACAGGATAGAAGAGAAAAACATGAATGCCCTACGTTCAGTCCACATACGAGAAGACAAGAGTTTCCTTGTACATATTCTCATCAACCTTCATTAAAATAATGGAAGAACAGCGCGTTTCACGCCCAACATGGGCTATGTGTATAAAAGTATCTGCACCCACATTCTTGGGTCTTGATGGAGCATAGTAAGAAGGAATTTGGTTGAGCTGTCTCAGCATGGTGATGGTGAGATCTTTACCCAATCCGTCAAGCCGTGGATACAAAACACTACAATATATACAGATCTATATTTTTTCAGCTTTATCTTTTTATGCTTTGCATTTAATAGTCTTAAAAAGCCAATCAGTCTGGGTCTCTCAGCTGGCAATCTGTAAGAATGTCCTACAGCCGAGGTCATTAGCCTTTTGTAGACTACATGTATGACGTGGTGTTGAACCAGACGGTATATTAAAGGGTAAAAGCCAAGTGATATGGCTCTTACCCTAATGTCATTGACTAGTGATATGGGTTTGATCTTGGTACCAAGTTCTAGTTATAACCCCTTGGTCCCTCTAGTGCTCAATATCATGTTAAGCTATCAATGTGCAAGGGCAGGCTCGGCACAGGTGAATCCCCTGGTGGGCCCCTGAGCGAAGTGGGCCCCCTAGTCTCCCACCCCGTGCACAAGTGGCACATAGCACAGTAGACTTACAGCACTACTTACATACAGTATATTCAATGTACAGCACCACAACCAGCCATGTTCATATAAAAACTTGATAGATTATTAAAGAAACTCCCCAGTTTATTATTATAGACACCATCAGAGCTGAGGCGACTTCTAGGTGTAGAGGAAAGCTACCAGTGTCCTCTTCTCCCCAGGACCTACCTTCTCAGAGTTGTTGCAGGGGCCCCCATATTCAATCATCTGGTAGAATCTTGCTGCTGTGTGAGTAGGTCATATTTGAATGTATCTATACGGCGGGCCACCAAAATACATTTTACTGGCGGGCCCTAGGCACCCCAGTCCGACACTGTGCAAAGGAGTCACAATCTGTGGGCTGACAGCTAAATGTGACCTAAGTCACTGAGAAATACTTCACCAATGGCGTCCTATCCCATGTTAAGTCATGTTTATTATATTAATTAGAGATGAGCAAAGTTTTGAAAAATTTGTCATAGTCTACCTTATAGAAATGCCCCGTCCTTCTTCCTGTCGGCAGCCAGAAAACTTGCGCATGCGCAGTACCGCCTGCGGCCTGCGCCTGCGCAATCATCAAGCTTCTGAGGGCAACAGTCTCAAAAGTCTCACTGGGCATGCGCTGAGCCCAGTGATTTAACCTGAGCGCTGTTGCCCTGAGGAGGTTGATGATATCGCGCAGGCCGCAGGCGGTACTGCGCCTGCGCGAGTTTTCTGGCCGCCGACAGGAAGAAGGACGGGGCATTTCTAGAAGGTAGACGATGACGTGGGGAGGGGGCGGAACCGTTTGCCGGGGCTGTGGGAGGTTATTTGAGGATCAGGAGGCGTTCTTGGGCACTGCAGGGGGGCGTCACTGGGCACCGGAGAAGGAAAAAAAACGCCCCTCTGGGCACCTTGGAGCCTCATTAGCATAACGTAAAAAGCACTTTTATATAAGGACAAAAACGAAATAAAGTAAAAAGAAGACTGCTGGAAATAAGGTACTTTAGTGAACATAGCGATGGTGACAGCTTAAAATGGTAAAAGCAGGTGACAGATTCCCTTTAAAAAAAAAAAAATCATACTTACCGCCTCCATTTGCTCACGACTGACCGGCCTCCGCCATCTTGCTTGAAGATCTTGCATGAAATCTCACGCGGCCCGAGATGACGTCTGAGATCTTCAATCAAGATCTTAAATCGATTAGTTACCACGAAGCACAAGGATTGGATTCAATTCGCTCATCTCTAATATTAATAAAAATGTTTAATAATAATAATAAATTCAATGTCTAAAATTAGGTTTCTGCTCCTCAAGAATGCAAATTATTACTTCTCTTTATTGCCACCTAAAGATAGCTACCCTGTAAGTCAGTGTTCAAGCATTAACTACGGGAGGCATGCAGAGGCCATTATTTGTTGTTATTTGTTGGAGCTGTATATTTCTGATACAGAGCTCCAAATCCCCTGCAAATGCCTCTAGTGGTGGCTGTATATATCTGTATGTAGTAATCTCCTGAGCTCCCTCTAGTGGTGGCTGTATATATCTGTATGCAGCAATCTCCTGAGCTCCATCTAGTGGTGGCTGTATATATCTGTATGTAGTAATCTCCTGCACTCCCTCTAGTTGTGGCTGTATATATCTGTATGCAGTAATCTCCTGAGCTCCCTCTAGTGCTGGCTGTATATATCTGTATGTAGTAATCTCCTGAGCTCCCTCTAGTGGTGGCTGTATATATCTGTATGTAGTAATCTCCTGAGCTCCCTCTAGTAGTGGCTGTATATATCTGTATGCAGTAATCTCCTGAGCTCCCTCTAGTGGTGGCTGTATATATCTGTATGTAGTAATCTCCTGAGCTCCCTCTAGTGGTGGCTGTATATATCTGTATGCAGTAATCTCCTGAGCTTCCTCTAGTGGTGGCTGTATATATCTGTATGCAATAATCTCCTGAGCTCCCTCTAGTGGTGGCTGTATATATGTGTATGCAGTAATCTCCTGAGCTCCCTCTAGTGGTGGCTGTATACATCTATATGCAATAATCTCCTGAGCTCCCTCTAGTGGTGGCTGTATATATCTGTATGTAGTAATCTCCTGAGCTCCCTCTAGTGGTGTCTGTATATATCTGTATGCAGTAATCTCCTGAGCTCCCTCTAGTGGTGGCTGTATATATCTGTATGCAGTAATCTCCTGTGCTCCCTCTAGTGGTGTCTGTATATATCTGTATGCAGTAATCTCCTGAGCTCCCTCTAGTGGTGACTGTATATCTCTGTATGTAGTAATCTCCTGAGCTCCCTCTAGTGGTGGCTGTATATATCTGTATGTAGTAATCTCCTGAGCTCCCTCTAGTGGTGGCTGTATATATCTGTATATAGTAATCTCCTGAGCTCCCTCTAATGGTGACTGTATATATCTGTATGCAGTAATCTCCTGAGCTCCCTCTAGTGGTGACTGTATATCTCTGTATGTAGTAATCTCCTGTGCTCCCTCTAGTGGTGTCTGTATATATCTGTATGCAGTAATCTCCTGAGCTCCCTCTAGTGGTGACTGTATATCTCTGTATGTAGTAATCTCCTGAGCTCCCTCTAGTGGTGGCTGTATATATCTGTATGTAGTAATCTCCTGAGCTCCCTCTAGTGGTGGCTGTATATATCTGTATATAGTAATCTCCTGAGCTCCCTCTAATGGTGACTGTACATATCTGTATGTAGTAATCTCCTGAGCTCCCTCTAGTGGTGTCTGTATATATCTGTATGCAGTAATCTCCTGAGCTCCCTCTAGTGGTGGCTGTATATATGTGTATGCAGTAATCTCCTGAGCTCCCTCTAGTGGTGGCTGTATATATCTGTATGTAGTAATCTCCTGAGCTCCCTCTAGTGGTGTCTGTATATATCTGTATGCAGTAATCTCCTGAGCTCTCTCTAGTGGTGGCTGTATATATCTGTATGTAGTAATTTCCTGAGCTCCCTCTAGTGGTGACTGTATATATCTGTATGTAGTAATCTCCTGAGCTTCCTCTAGTGGTGGCTGTATATATCTGTGTGTAGTAATCTCCTGAGCTCCCTCTAGTGGTGACTGTATATATCTGTATGCAGTAATCTCCTGAGCTCCCTCTAGTGGTGGCTGTATATATCTGTATGCAGTAATTTCCTGATCTCCCTCTAGTGGTGACTGTATATATCTGTATGCAGTAATCACCTGAGCTCCCTCTAGTTATAACTGTATATATCTGTATGCAGTCATTTCCTGATCTCTCTCTAGTGATGAATGTATATATCTGTATGCAGTAATCTCCTGAGCTCCCTCTAGTGGTGACTGTATATATCTGTATGCAGTAATTTCCTGAGCTCCCTCTAGTGGTGTCTGTATATATCTGTATGCAGTAATCTCCTGAGCTCTTTAGTGGTGGCTGTATATATCTGTATGCAGTAATCTCCTGAGCTCTTTAGTGGTGGCTGTATATATATCTGTATGTAGTAATCTCCTGAGCTCCCTCTAGTGGTGGCTGTATATATCTGTATGCAGTAATCTCCTGAGCTTCCTCTAGTGGTGGCTGTATATATCTGTATGCAATAATCTCCTGAGCTCCCTCTAGTGGTGGCTGTATATATCTGTATGTAGTAATCTCCTGAGCTCCCTCTAGTGGTGACTGTATATATCTGTATGTAGTAATCTCCTGAGCTTCCTCTAGTGGTGACTGTATATATCTGTATGCAGTAATCTCCTGAGCTCCCTCTAGTGGTGGCTGTATATATCTGTATGTAGTAATCTCTTGAGCTCCCTCTAGTGGTGACTGTATATATCTGTATGCAGTAATCTCCTGAGATCCCTCTAGTGGTGGCTGTATATATCTGTATGCAGTAATTTCCTGATCTCCCTCTAGTGGTGACTGTATATATCTGTATGCAGTAATCACCTGAGCTCCCTCTAGTTATAACTGTATATATCTGTATGCAGTCATTTCCTGATCTCCCTCTAGTGGTGGCTGTATATATCTGTATGTAGTAATCTCCTGAGCTCCCTCTAGTGGTGGCAGTAAATATCTGTATGCAGTAATCTCCTGAGCTCCCTCTAGTGGTGGCTGTATATATCTGTATGCTGTAATCTCCTGAGCTCCCTCTAGTGGTGACTGTATATATCTGTATGCAGTAATTTCCTGAGCTCCCTCTAGTGGTGTCTGTATATATCTGTATGCAGTAATCTCCTGAGCTCCCTCTAGTGGTGACTGTATATATCTGTATGCAGTAATTTCCTGATCTCCCTCTAGTGGTGTCTGTATATATCTGTATGTAGTAATCTCCTGAGCTCCCTCTAGTGGTGGATGTATATATCTGTATGTAGTAATCTCCTGAGCTCCCTCTAGTGGTGACTGTATATATCTGTATGCAGTAATCTTCTGAGCTCCCTCTAGTGGTGACTGTATATATCTGTATGCAGTATTTTCCTGATCTCCCTCTAGTGGTGTCTGTATATATCTGTATGCAGTAATCTCCTGAGCTCCCTCTAGTGGTGACTGTATATATCTGTATGCAGTAATTTCCTGATCTCCCTCTAGTGGTGTCTGTATATATCTGTATGTAGTAATCTCCTGAGCTTCCTCTAGTGGTGGCTGTATATATCTGTATGCAGTAATCTCCTGAGCTCCCTCTAGTGGTGGCTGTATATATCTGTTTGCAGTAATCTTCTGAGCTCCCTCTAGTGGTGGCTGTATATATCTGTATGCAGTAATCTCCTGATCTCCCTCTAGTGGTGTCTGTATATATCTGTATGCAGTAATCTCCTGAGCTCCCTCTAGTGGTGTCTGTATATGTCTGTATGCAGTAATCTCCTGATCTCCCTCTAGTGGTGTCTGTATATATCTGTATGCAGTAATCTCCTGAGCTCCCTCTAGTGGTGTCTGCAAGTAGTAAACATGTACCTGTCTATGCATGTAATCTGGAGCTTTGACTGCTATAAAGATATATTAAGAAATTAAGCAAAATCTTGTACCTATTTAGATCCTTAAGACAAGAATGCATAGGACACAATCATTTGGTATGTTGTAGTCTATACTTTACCGTATAGATGAGGCTCAGATCAGCATTTCTTCTGCATATCTAGATCGCACACACGGCATCTTATTAGTTCTCAGAGCTGGGCGTTTGTTTTCCGTGTGTCATCTGTAAAAAGATGATAGTAATTGTTGGCTGGAATAAGACCGCAGCCGCTGATTTGACAGGGGCAATATTGTAGTTTCTTTTTTTTTGTGTTTGTCCAAATTTTTACAGCTAAAAAAACATTCATTGCTTGTCATGGCATGAAATAATCGTAGCAAATGTTATCATGTGGGTCATGGAAAATCCAGTGAAGTCCTTGACAGCTCCATCTGCCACCGACAGCGCGCGCCGTGTTTTTGGCTTTGTGAAGTCGTCATTCCCAGTAGATCGGCAGAAACAATTACATGGACGCAGCTGCTGCATCTCCAAGAGTTACTTCCAGCTTCTTAAGAACAATCGGTGCTGGGAACTTCAGATGAAGTGTCTGTCCCACGGATATTCTTCTGGATCGCCCACAGAAGGATTACTAAGCTAACAGGTGCGGTGCTTTACATTGAGAGGTCCTGGCATGGGACCTTTACAGCTTCTGCACAAAATGAGGGGGCGCGCAGTATAGGGAAGCTCTGCTCCATGTTCTTTGAGTTCTCATTCCAGTAACCTGCACTAAGCATAACACAGTGTATAAGGTACTCACTAGAGTTGAGCGAACACCTGGATGTTCGGGTTCGAGAAGTTCGGCCGAACTTCCCGGAAATGTTCGGGTTCGGGATCCGAACCCGATCCGAACTTCGTCCCGAACCCCATTGAAGTCAATGGGGACCCGAACTTTTCGGCACTAAAACGGCTGTAAAACAGCCCAGGAAAGGGCTAGAGGGCTGCAAAAGGCAGCAACATGTAGGTAAATCCCCTGCAAACAAATGTGGATAGGGAAATGAATTAAAATAAAAATTTAATAAATAAAAATTAACCAAAATCAATTGGAGAGAGGTCCCATAGCAGAGAATCTGGCTTCCCGTCACCCACCACTGGAACAGTCCATTCTCAGATATTTAGGCCCCGGCACCCAGACAGAGGAGAGAGGTCCCGTAACAGACAATCTGGCGTCATGTCAGCAGAGAATTAGTCTGCATGTCATAGCAGAGAATGAGGCTTCACGTCAGCCACCACTGCAACAGTCCATTGGCATATATTTAGGCCCAGCACCCAGGCAGAGGAGAGAGGTCCCGTAACAGACAATCTGGCTTCATGTCAGCAGAGAATCAGTCTGCATGTCATAGCAGAGAATGAGGCTTCACGTCAGCCACCACTGCAACAGTCCATTGGCATATATTTAGGCCCAGCACACAGGCAGAGGAGAGAGGTCCCGTAACAGAGACTCTGGCTTCATGTCAGCAGAGAATCAGTCTTCATATCATAGCAGAGAATGAGGCTTCACGTCACCCACCACTGGAACAGTCCATTCTCAGATATTTAGGCCCAGCACCCAGGCAGAGGAGAGAGGTCCCGTAACAGAGAATCTGGCTTCATGTCAGCAGAGAATCAGTCTTCATATCATAGCAGAGAATGAGGCTTCACGTCAGCCACCACTGCAACAGTCCATTGGCATATATTTAGGCCCAGCACCCAGGCAGAGGAGAGAGGTCCCGTAACAGAGAATCTGGCTTCATGTCAGCAGAGAATCAGTCTTCATATCATAGCAGAGAATGAGGCTTCACGTCAGCCACCACTGCAACAGTCCATTGGCATATATTTAGGCCCAGCACCCAGGCAGAGGAGAGAGGTCCCGTAACAGACAATCTGGCTTCACGTCAGCAGAGAATTAGTCTGCATGTCATAGCAGAGAATGAGGCTTCACGTCAGCCACCACTGCAACAGTCCATTGGCATATATTTAGGCCCAGCACCCAGGCAGAGGAGAGAGGTCCCGTAACAGAGGATCTGGCTTCATGTCAGCAGAGAATTAGTCTGCATGTCATAGCAGAAAATCAGGCTTCACGTCAGCTACCACTGCAACAGTCCATTTCATAAATTTAGGCCCAGCACCCAGGCAGAGGAGAGAGGTCCCGTAACAGAGGATCTGGCTTCATGTCAGCAGAGAATTAGTCTGCATGTCATAGCAGAAAATCAGGCTTCACGTCAGCTACCACTGCAACAGTCCATTTCATAAATTTAGGCCCAGCACCCAGGCAGAGGAAAGAGGTCCCGTAACAGACAATCTGGCTTCACGTCAGCAGAGAATTAGTCTGCATGTCATAGCAGAGAATGAGGCTTCACGTCAGCCACCACTGCAACAGTCCATTGGCATATATTTAGGCCCAGCACACAGGCAGAGGAGAGAGGTCCCGTAACAGAGAATCTGGCTTCATGTCAGCAGAGAATCAGTCTGCATGTCATAGCAGAAAATCAGGCTTCACGTCAGCCACCACTGCAACAGTCGATTGTCAGATATTTAGGCCCAGCACCCAGGCAGAGGAGAGAGGTCCCGTAACAGAGGATCTGTCTTCATGTCAGCAGAGAATCAGTCTGCATGTCATAGCAGAAAATCAGGCTTCATGTCACCCAGCACTGTAAGAGTCCATTTTCATAAATTTAGGCCCAGCACCCAGGCAGAGGAGAGAGGTCCCGTAACAGACAATCTGGCTTCATGTCAGCAGAGAATCAGTCTTCATGTCATAGCAGAGAATCAGGCTTCACGTCACCCACCACTGCAACAGTCCATTTTCATAAATTTAGGCCCAGCACCCAGGCAGAGGAGAGAGGTCCCGTAACAGACAATCTGGCTTCATGTCAGCAGAGAATCAGTCTTCATGTCATAGCAGAGAATCAGGCTTCACGTCACCCACCACTGCAACAGTCCATTTTCATAAATTTAGGCCTAGCACACAGGCAGAGCAGAGAGGTCCCGTAACAGACAATTAGTCTGCATGTCAGCAGAGAATTAGTCTGCATGTCATAGCAGAGAATGAGGCTTCACGTCAGCCACCACTGCAACAGTCCATTGGCATATATTTAGGCCCAGCACACAGGCAGAGGAGAGAGGTCCCGTAAAAGAGGATCTGTCTTCATGTCATAGCAGAGAATCAGGCTTCACGTCACCCAACATTGGAACAGTCCATTGGCATATATTTAGGCCCCGGCACCCAGACAGAGGAGAGGTTCATTCAACTTTGGGTAGCCTCGCAATATAATGGTAAAATGAAAATAAAAATAGGATTGAATGAGGAAGTGCCCTGGAGTCCAATAATATATGGTTATGGGGAGGTAGTTAATGTCTAATCTGGACAAGGGACGGACAGGTCCTGTGGGATCCATGCCTGGTTCATTTTTATGAACGTCAGCAGGTCCACATTGGCTGTAGACAGGCGGCTGCGTTTGTCTGTAATGACGCCTCCTGCCGTGCTGAATACACGTTCAGACAAAACGCTGGCCGCCGGGCAGGCCAGCACCTCCAAGGCATAAAAGGCTAGCTCTGGCCACGTGGACAATTTAGAGACCCAGAAGTTGAATGGGGCCGAACCATCAGTCAGTACGTGGAGGGGTGTGCACACGTACTGTTCCACCATGTTAGTGAAATGTTGCCTCCTGCTAACACGTTGCGTATCAGGTGGTGGTGCAGTTAGCTGTGGCGTGTTGACAAAAGTTTTCCACATCTCTGCCATGCTAACCCTGCCCTCAGAGGAGCTGGCCGTGACACAGCTGCCTTGGCGACCTCTTGCTCCTCCTCTGCCTTGGCCTTGGGCTTCCACTTGTTCCCCTGTGACATTTAGGAATGCTCTCAGTAGCGCGTCTACCAACGTGCGCTTGTACTCGCGCATCTTCCTATCACGCTCCAGTGCAGGAAGTAAGGTGGGCACATTGTCTTTGTAGCGTGGATCCAGCAGGGTGGCAACCCAGTAGTCCGCACAGGTTAAAATGTGGGCAACTCTGCTGTCGTTGCTCAGGCACTGCAGCATGTAGTCGCTCATGTGTGCCAGGCTGCCCAGGGGTAAGGACAAGCTGTCCTCTGTGGGAGGCGTATCGTCATTGTCCTGCCTTTCCCCCCAGCCACGCACCAGTGATGGACCCGAGCTGCGTTGGGTGCCATCCCGCTGTGACCATGCTTCATCCTCATCCTCCTCCACCTCCTCCTCATCCTCGTCCTCTTCGTCCTCCAGTAGTGGGCCCTGGCTGGCCACATTTGTACCTGGCCTCTGCTGTTGCAAAAAACCTCCCTCTGAGTCACTTCGAAGAGACTGGCCTGAAAGTGCTAAAAATGACCCCTCTTCCTCCTCCTCCTCCTCCTGGGCCACCTCCTCTTCCATCATCGCCCTAAGTGTTTTCTCAAGGAGACATAGAAGTGGTATTGTAACGCTGATAACGGCGTCATCGCCACTGGCCATGTTGGTGGAGTACTCGAAACAGCGCAACAGGGCACACAGGTCTCGCATGGAGGCCCAGACATTGGAGGTGAAGTGGTGCTGTTCCGCAGTGCGATTGACCCGTGCGTGCTGCAGCTGAAACTCCACTATGGCCTGCTGCTGCTCGCACAGTCTGTCCAGCATGTGCAAGGTGGAGTTCCACCTGGTGGGCACGTCGCATATGAGGCGGTGAGCGGGAAGGCCGAAGCTACGCTGTAGCGCAGACAGGCGAGCAGCAGCAGGATGTGAACGCCGGAAGCGCGAACAGACGGCCCGCACTTTATGCAGCAGCTCTGACATGTCGGGGTATTTGTGAATGAACTTTTGCACCACCAAATTCAGCACATGCGCCAAGCAAGGGATGTGTGTCAAATTTGCTAGTCCCAGAGCTGCAACGAGATTTCGCCCATTATCACACACCACCAGGCCGGGCTTGAGGCTCACCGGCAGCAACCACTCGTCGGTCTGTTGTTCTATACCCCGCCACAACTCCTGTGCGGTGTGGGGCCTGTCCCCCAAACATATGAGTTTCAGAATGGCCTGCTGACGTTTACCCCGGGCTGTGCTGAAGTTGGTGGTGAAGGTGTGTGGCTGACTGGATGAGCAGGTGGAAGAAGAGGAGGAGGAAGCCGAGAAGGTGGAGGTGGCAACAGGAGGCAAAGAATGTTGCCCTGCGATCCTTGGCGGCGGAAGGACGTGCGCCAAACAGCTCTCCGACTGGGGCCCAGGCGCCACTACATTTACCCAGTGTGCAGTTAGGGAGATATAGCGTCCCTGGCCGTGCTTACTGGTCCACGTATCTGTGGTTAGGTGGACCTTGCTACAGATGGCGTTGCGCAGTGCACACTTGATTTTATCGGATACTTGGTTGTGCAGGGAAGGCACGGCTCTCTTGGAGAAGTAGTGCCGGCTGGGAACAACATACTGTGGGACAGCAAGCGACATGAGCTGTTTGAAGCTGTCTGTGTCCACCAGCCTAAATGACAGCATTTCATAGGCCAGTAGTTTAGAAATGCTGGCATTCAGGGCCAGGGATCGAGGGTGGCTAGGTGGGAATTTACGCTTTCTCTCAAATGTTTGTGAGATGGAGAGCTGAACGCTGCCGTGTGACATGGTTGAGACGCTTGGTGACGGAGGTGGTGGTGGTGGTGTTGGTGGTACATCCCCTGTTTGCTGGGCGGCAGGTGCCAACGTTCCTCCAGAGGCGGAGGAAGAGGCCGAGGCGGCAGCAGCAGAATAGGCCGAGGCGGCAGCAGCAGAAGAGGTAGCAGGGGAAGCCTGAGTGACTTCCTTGGTTTTAAGGTATTTACTCCACTGCAGTTCATGCTTTGCATGCAGGTGCCTGGTCATGCAGGTTGTGCTCAGGTTCAGAACGTTAATGCCTCGCTTCAGGCTCTGATGGCACAGCGTGCAAACCACTCGGGTCTTGTCGTCAGCACATTGTTTGAAGAAGTGCCATGCCAGGGAACTCCTTGAAGCTGCCTTTGGGGTGCTCGGTCCCAGATGGCGGCGGTCAGTAGCAGGCGGAGTCTCTTGGCGGCGGGTGTTCTGCTTTTGCCCACTGCTCCCTCTTTTGCTACGCTGTTGGCTCGGTCTCACCACTGCCTCTTCCTCCGAACTGTGAAAGTCAGTGGCACGACCTTCATTCCATGTGGGGTCTAGGACCTCATCGTCCCCTGCATCGTCTTCCACCCAGTCTTCCTCCATGACCTCCTGTTCAGTCTGCACACTGCAGAAAGACGCAGCAGTTGGCACCTGTGTTTCGTCATCATCAGAGACATGCTGAGGTGGTATTCCCATGTCCTCATCATCAGGAAACATAAGTGGTTGTGCGTCAGTGCAGTCTATGTCTTCCACCGCTGGGGAAGGGCTGGGTGGATGCCCTTGGGAAACCCTGCCAGCGGAGTCTTCAAACAGCATAAGAGACTGCTGCATAACTTGAGGCTGAGACAGTTTCCCTGGTATGCATGGGGTGATGTGACAGACTGATGGGGTTGGTTTTCAGGCGCCATCTGTGCGCTTTCTGCAGAAGACTGGGTGGGAGATAATGTGAACGTGCTGGATCCACTGTCGGCCACCCAATTGACTAATGCCTGTACCTGCTCAGGCCTTACCATCCTTAGAACGGCATTGGGCCCCACCATATATCGCTGTAAATTCTGGCGGCTACTGGGACCTGAGGTAGTTGGTACACTAGGACGTGTGGATGTGGCAGAACGGCCACGTCCTCTCCCAGCACCAGAGGGTCCACTAACACCACCACGACCATGTCCACGTCCGCGTCCCTTACTAGATGTTTTCCTCATTGTTATGGTTCACCACAACAACAAAAATATTATTTGGCCCAATGTATTGTATTCAAATTCAGCGGGATATAAATTTGAGGCCTAGTATTTAGGCGCTGGGTGACCGGTATGGATTTACTGACAGAATTAGACTTGGAAATGCACAGTAGCGTGTGTGTGAAGTTATTCTGAATGACCCTATGTGCACCTTGAATATTATATACCCTTTTAGGGATAGATTTCAAATAGCTCTGATATAGCAGAAACCACTAAATTATGAAATTGCTAAATTGGGAATTGTATTTCAACCCAGAACAAAAAATGTGCTTTGACGGACACTAAATAACTTTCCCATCCACAACAGTACAGCGGTAACGACAGATTTAGCGGGATATAAATTTGAGGCCTAGTATTTAGGCGCTGGGTGACAGGTATGGGTTTAGTGACAGAATTAGACTGGGATATGGCCAAAAAATAACCACACTATTGCTGGTTAAATGCACTTGGTGTGACAGCTTGACCAACCACACTACTGAGGGTTAAATGCACTTGGTGACGGGCGCAGCTTGCCCCTGATGTAGTATATGGCCAAAAAATGAACAGACTATTGCTGGTTAAATGCACTTGGTGTGACAGCTTCACCCTGATGTAGACTTTAGCCAAAAAACAACCACACCATTGAGGGTTAAATGCACTTGGTCGCAGCTTGTGCTGGCGCACCACAAGACACAAAATGGCCGCCGATCACCCCAGAAAAATGTGACTGACAAACGGTCTGGGCAGCCTAAAAACAGTGAGCAATTGAGTATCAGCAGCTCAATGATCCACAGCTGCAGATCGATCAATAATCAAGTCCTTTGGAGGAGTTAATCTGCCTAATCTCGCCCTACTGTCGCAGCCGCAACCTCTCCCTACGCTAATCAGAGCAGAGTGACGGGCGGCGCTATGTGACTCCAGCTTAAATAGAGGCTGGGTCACATGGTGCTCTGGCCAATCACAGCCATGCCAATAGTAGGCATGGCTGTGATGGCCTCTTGGGGCAAGTAGTATGACGCTTGTTGATTGGCTGCTTTGCAGCCTTTCAAAAAGCGCCAAGAAAGCGTCACAAAAGCGCCAAGAAAGCGACGAACACCGAACCCGAACCCAGACTTTTACGAAAATGTCCGGGTTCGGGTCCGTGTCACGGACACCCCAAAATTCGGTACGAACCCGAACTATACAGTTCGAGTTCGCTCATCCCTAGTACTCACTGTTACACAGATATATCACACAGGGAGACAATACTGGGGGTACTACGGCAGAACACGGAAGTCAACAGCTCCCGCACCCAGCCGGTCACGCTCATAGGCCACCGGTCAGGTTGAGTCAGAACAATGATTTCATCACACATGCCTGCGCCAAGATGCAGACCAATGTCACCACCTTTGTCCAGAAGCCCCAGAGACTTAGGGCGCAGGTCGAAGGCAGCCATCTTCACAGATGGCTGCAGGAAGTCAGGTGGGGATTTTATTTTGATAAAAGAACAGCGGCTCACCCCAAACACTCCCAAAAGACCAGGTGCTCACTCCACGGATCCACCCGAATCCAGAGAGAAAAATACAAAAATGTAAACAACAGGAGGGCACTCAATTATCTGGGACCATCTGGGACCTTAGAGTGTCGGCACCTCAGGAACTTGAACAAAGAATTTTGCTGTCTCAAACCTGACGCGTTTCAGGGATCACACCCTTTCCTCAGCGGTGATCCCTGAAACGCGTCCGGTTTGAGACAGCAAAGTTCTTTGTTCAAGTTCCTGAGGTGCCAACACTCTAAGGCGGCCCCTTGGATGGACCCTTACTGACTGGAGTTGTGGATTATTGCATGGTCCGGACTTTAGGACCCAACATACCATCAGTCGATCTGTTCCCCAACGAGCCGCGTGTATCACGTGGTGTGCCGCGGGGTCACGTGGGACGCCGCGTATCAGACCTAGAGACCACACGGGACGCCAAGGTGAGTCCGGGCGGCGAAGCAAGGACTTCTCTCCACCTCCACCCAGCATAAGAAGAGGGGTAACGTACTTTGCCCCATGGGGCTATATTCATTTATACATCATTACTACGTTATGCATGGTAGCGCGGTCTGGCTCATAGACCAACATCATTCTAGATCCCCACAGGACATTACACTTGGACTCGGATTGCCCACCTAGGATCAAGTCCACAGTTCGCATCAGCAGTTATCACACTAATTGTTTTGTGCCATTCAGGCTTTTTATGCCCAAGTGGGCACATTTGCATTGCATTATTTTATGTATGTATATTTTTATGTAAATTTTTATATTAAATGTGGTCATTGTCACCTGATATTGGTGGTCCCAGATAAGTGCCCTCCTATTGTTTACATTTTTGGGGATTTTATTTTGCTAACTGACATTGTGGGCTCTTTAACCACCTCCGGACCGCCTAACGCACATGTGCGTTCCGGAGGTGGCAGGGCTGCGCACAGTCACGCATATACGCGTCATCTCGCGATACGCGAGATTTCCTGTGAACGCGCGCACACAGGCGCGCGCGCTCACAGGAACTGAAGGTAAGCGAGTGGATCTCCAGCCTGCCAGCGGCGATCGCTCGCTGGCAGGCTGGAGATCCGAATTTTTTAACCCCTAACAGGTATATTAGACGCTGTTTTCATAACAGCGTCTAATATACCTCCTACCTGGTCCTCTGGTGGTCCCTTTTGTTTGGATCGACCACCAGAGGACTCAGGTAGGTCAGTACAGTCGCACCAAACACCACACTACACTACACCCCACCCCCCCGTCACTTATTAACCCCTTATAAACCCCTGATCACCCATGATCACCCCATATAAACTCCCTGATCACCCCCCTGTCATTGATCACCGCCCTGTCATTGATCACCCCCCTGTCAGGCTCCGTTCAGACGTCCGCATGATTTTTACGGATCCGATCCATGTATCCATGGATCCGTAAAAATCATGCGGAAGTCTGAATGGAGCCTTACAGGGGGGTGATCAATGACAGGCGGGTGATCACCCATATACACTCCCTGATCACCCCCTGTCATTGATCACCCCCCTGTCACTGATCACCCCCCCTGTAAGGCTCCATTCAGACGTCCGCATGATTTTTACGGATCCGATCCATGTATCCATGGATCCGTAAAAATCATGCGGACGTCTGAATGGAGCCTTACAGGGGGGGTGATCAGTGACAGGGGGGTGATCACCCTGATTACCCTGATCACCCCCTGTCATTGATAACCCCCCTGTCAGGCTCCATTCAGACGTCCGCATGATTTTTACGGATCCGATCCATGTATCCGTAAAAATCATGCGGACGTCTGAATGGAGCCTTACAGGGGGGGTGATCAGTGACAGGGGGGTGATCACCCTGATTACCCCCTGTCATTGATAACCCCCCTGTAAGGCTCCATTCAGACGTCCGCATGCGTTCTGTGGATCCGATCCATGTATCCATGGATCCGTAAAAAATCATGCGGATGTCTGAATGGAGCCTTACAGGGGGGGTGATCAGTGACAGGGGGGTGATCACCCTGATTACCCTGATCACCCGCCTGTCATTGATAACCCCCCTGTAAGGCTCCATTCAGACGTCCGCATGCGTTCTGTGGATCCGATCCATGTATCCATGGATCCGTAAAAAATCATGCGGATGTCTGAATGGAGCCTTACAGGGGGGGTGATCAGTGACAGGGGGGTGATCACCCTGATTACCCTGATCACCCGCCTGTCATTGATAACCCCCCTGTAAGGCTCCATTCAGACGTCCGCATGCGTTCTGTGGATCCGATCCATGTATCCATGGATCTGTAAAAAATCATGCGGATGTCTGAATGGAGCCTTACAGGGGGGGTGATCAGTGACAGGGGGGTGATCACCCTGATTACCCTGATCACCCCCTGTCATTGATAACCCCCCTGTAAGGCTCCATTCAGACGTCCGCATGCGTTCTGTGGATCCGATCCATGTATCCATGGATCCGTAAAAAATCATGCGGATGTCTGAATGGAGCCTTACAGGGGGGGTGATCAATGACAGGGGGGTGATCAGGGAGTCTATATGGGTGATCACCCCCCTGTCATTGATCACCCCCCTGGTAAGGCTCCATTCAGCCATTTTTTTTGGCACAAGTCAGTGGAAATTTTTTGTCTGTTTTTGTTTTCGTTTTTTCTTACAAAGTCTCATATTCCACTAACTTGTGTCAAAAAATAAAATCTCACATGAACTCACCATACCCCTCACGGAATCCAAATGCGTAAACATTTTTAGACATTTATATTCCAGACTTCTTCTCACGCTTTAGGGCCCCTAAAAAGCCAGGGCAGTATAAATACCCCACATGTGACCCCATTTCGGAAAGAAGACACCCCAAGGTATTCCGTGAGGGGCATATTGAGTCCATGAAAGATTGAAATTTTTGTCCTAAGTTAGCGGAAAGTGAGACTTTGTGAGAAAAAAAACAAAAAAAAATCAATATCCGCTAACTTATGCAAAAAAAAAAAAAATTCTAGGAACTCGCCAGGCCCCTCATTGAATACCTTGGGGTGTCTTCTTTCCAAAGTGGGGTCACATGTGGGGTATTTATACTGCCCTGGATTTTTAGGGGCCCTAAAGCATGAGAAGAAGTCTGGGATCCAAATGTCTAAAAATGCCCTCCTAAAAGGAATTTGGGCCCCTTTGCGCATCTAGGCTGCAAAAAAGTGTGACACATCTGGTATCGCCGTACTCAGGAGAAGTTGGGGAATGTGTTTTGGGGTGTCATTTTACATATACCCATGCTGGGTGAGAAAAATATCTTGGTCAAATGCCAACTTTGTATAAAAAAATGGGAAAAGTTGTCTTTTGCCAAGATATTTCTCTCACCCAGCATGGTTATATGTAAAATGACCCCCCAAAACACATTCCCCAACTTCTCCTGAGTACGGCGATACCAGATGTGTCACACTTTTTTGCAGCCAAGGTGGGCAAAGGGGCACCTTTCAGATTTCGCAGGCCATTTTTTACACATTTTGATTTCAAGGTACTTCTTACACATTTGGGCCCCTAAATTGCCAGGGCAGTATAACTATGCCACAAGTGACCCCATTTTGGAAAGAAGACACCCCAAGGTATTCCGTGGGGGGCACGGCGAGTTCCTAGAATTTTTTATTTTTTGTCACAATTTAGCGGAAAATGCTGATTTTTCTTTTTTTTTTCTTTTTTCCTTACAAAGTCTCATATTCCACTAACTTGCGACAAAAAATAAAAAATTCTAGGAACTCGCCATGCCCCTCACGGAATACCTTGGGGTGTCTTCTTTCCAAAATGGGGTCACTTGTGGGGTAGTTATACTGCCCTGGCAATTTAGGGGCCCAAATGTGTGAGAAGAACTTTGCAATCAAAATGTGTAAAAAATGCCCTGCAAAATCCGAAAGGTGCACTTTGGAATATGTGCCCCTTTGCCCACCTTGGCAGCAAAAAAGTGTGACACCTCTGGTATCGCCGTACTCAGGAGAAGTTGGGCAATGTGTTTTGGGGTGTCATTTTACATATACCCATGCTGGGTGAGAAAAATATCTTGGTCAAATGCCAACTTTGTATAAAAAAATTGGAAAAGTTGTCTTTTGCCAAGATATTTCTCTCACCCAGCATGGGTATATGTAAAATGACAGCCCAAAACACATTCCCCAACTTCTCCTGAGTACGGCGATACCAGATGTGTGACACTTTTTTGATGCCAAGGTGGGCAAAGGGGCACATATACAAAGTGCACCTTTCGGATTTCACCGGTCATTTTTTACAGATTTTGATTGCAAAGTACTTCTCACACATTTGGGCCCCTAAATTGCCAGGGCAGTATAACTACGCCACAAGTGACCCCATTTTGGAAAGAAGACACCCCAAGGTATTCCGTGAGGGGCATGGCGAGTTCCTAGAATTTTTTATTTTTTGTCGCAAGTTAGTGGAATATGAGACTTTGTAAGGAAAAAAGAGAAAAAAAAAAAAATCATCATTTTCCGCTAACTTGTGACAAAAAATAAAAAATTCTAGGAACTCGCAGTGCCCCTCACGGAATACCTTGGGGTGTCTTCTTTCCAAAATGGGGTCACTTGTGGCGTAGTTATACTGCCCTGGCAATTTAGGGGCCCAAATGTGTGAGAAGAACTTTGCAATCAAAATGTGTAAAAAATGCCCTGCAAAATCCGAAAGGTGCACTTTGGAATATGTGCCCCTTTGCCCACCTTGGCAGCAAAAAAGTGTGACACATCTGGTATCGCCGTACTCAGGAGAAGTTGGGCAATGTGTTTTGGGGTGTCATTTTACATATACCCATGCTGGGTGAGAAAAATATCTTGGTCAAATGCCAACTTTGTATAAAAAAATGGGAAAAGTTGTCTTTTGCCAAGATATTTCTCTCACCCAGCATGGGTATATGTAAAATGACACCCCAAAACACATTCCCCAACTTCTCCTGAGTACGGCGATACCACATGTGTGACACTTTTTTGCTGCCAAGGTGGGCAAAGGGGCGCATATTCCAAAGTGCACCTTTCGGATTTCACCGGTCATTTCTTACACATTTTGATTGCAAAGTTCTTCTCACACATTTGGGCCCCTAAATTGCCAGGGCAGTATAACTACGCCACAAGTGACCCCATTTTGGAAAGAAGACACCCCAAGGTATTCCGTGAGGGGCACGGCGAGTTCCTAGAATTTTTTATTTTTTGTCGCAAGTTAGTGGAATATGAGACTTTGTAAGAAAAAAATAAAAAAATAAAATCATCATCATTTTCCGCTAACTTGTGACAAAAAATAAAAAGTTCTATGAACTCACTATGCCCATCAGCGAATACCTTAGGGTGTCTACTTTCCGAAATGGGGTCATTTGTGGGGTTTTTCTACTGTTTGGGCATTGTAGAACCTCAGGAAACATGACAGGTGCTCAGAAAATCAGAGCCGTTTCAAAAAGCGGAAATTCACATTTTTGTACCATAGTTTGTAAATGCTATAACTTTTACCCAAACCATTTTTTTTTTGCCCAAACATTTTTTTTTTATCAAAGACATGTAGAACTATAAATTTAGCGAAAAATTTATATATGGATGTCGTTTTTTTTGCAAAATTTCACAGCTGAAAGTGAAAAATGTCATTTTTTTGCAAAAAAAATCGTTACATTTTGATTAATAACAAAAAAAGTAAAAATGTCAGCAGCAATAAAATACCACCAAATGAAAGCTCCATTAGTGAGAAGAAAAGGAGGTAAAATTCATTTGGGTGGTAAGTTGCATGACCGAGCGATAAACGGTGAAAGTAGTGTAGTGCCGAAGTGTAAAAAGTGGCCTGGTCATGAAGGGGGTTTCACCTAGCGGGGCTGAAGTGGTTAAACACTGCGGGCACTACAGGGGGCATTATAACTACCGAGGAACTACAGGGGGCATTATAACTACCGAGGAACTACAGGGGGCATTATAGCTACTGAGGAACTACAGGGGGCATTATAACTACTAGGGCACTACAGGGGGCATTATAACTACTAGGGCACAACAGGGGGCATTATAACTACTAGGGCACTACAGGGGGCATTATAACTACTGAGGAACTTCAGGGGGCATTATAACTACTGAGGAACTACAGGGGGCATTATAACTACTAGGGCACTACAGGGGGCATTATAGCTACTAGGGCACTACAGGGGGCATTATAACTACTGGGGAATTACAGGGGACATTATAACTACTAGGGCACTACAGGGGGCATTATAACTACTAGGGCACAACAGGGGGCATTATAACTACTAGGGCACTACAGGGGGCATTATAACTACTGAGGAACTTCAGGGGGCATTATAACTACTGAGGAACTACAGGGGGCATTATAACTACTAGGGCACTACAGGGGGCATTATAGCTACTAGGGCACTACAGGGGGCATTATAACTACTGGGGAATTACAGGGGACATTATAACTACTAGGGCACTACAGGGGGCATTATAGCTACTAGGGCACTACAGGGGGCATTATAACTACTGGGGAATTACAGGGGACATTATAACTACTAGGGCACTACAGGGGGCATTATAACTACTGGGGCACTACAGGGGGCATTATAACTACTGGGGCACTACAGGGGGCATTATAACTACTGAGGAACTACAGGGGACATTATAACTACTAGGGCACTACAGGGGGCATTATAACTACTGGGGAACTACAAGGGGCATTATAACTACTGGGGAACTACAGGGGACATTATAACTACTAGGGCACTACCGGGGGCATTATAACTACTAGGGCACTACAGGGGGCATTATAACTACTGGGGAACTACAGGGGGCATTATAACTACTGAGGAACTACAGGGGGCATTATAACTACTGAGGAACTACAGGGGGCATTATAACTACTGGGGAACTACAGGGGGCATTATAACTACTAGGGCACTACAGGGGGCATTATAACTACTGGGTAACTACAGGGGGCATTATAACTACTGAGGAACTACAGGGGGCATTATAACTACTAGGGCACTACAGGGGGCATTATAACTACTAGGGCACTACAGGGGGCATTATAACTACTGGGGAACTACAGGGGGCATTATAACTACTGAGGAACTACAGGGGGCATTATAACTACTAGGGCACTACAGGGGGCATTATAACTACTAGGGCACTACAGGGGGCATTATAACTACTGGGGAACTACAGGGGGCATTATAACTACTGAGGAACTACAGGGGGCATTATAACTACTAGGGCACTACAGGGGGCATTATAACTACTAGGGCACTACAGGGGGCATTATAACTACTGGGGAACTACAGGGGGCATTATAACTACTGGGGAATTGCAGGGGGCATTATAACTACTAGGGCACTACAGGGGGCATTATAACTACTAGGGCACTATAGGCGGCATTATAACTACTGGGGAACTACAGGGGGCATTATAACTACTGGGGAACTACAGGGGGCATTATAACTACTAGGGCACTACAGGGGGCATTATAACTACTGGGTAACTACAGGGGGCATTATAACTACTGAGGAACTACAGGGGGCATTATAACTACTAGGGCACTACAGGGGGCATTATAACTACTAGGGCACTACAGGGGGCATTATAACTACTGGGGAACTACAGGGGGCATTATAACTACTGAGGAACTACAGGGGGCATTATAACTACTAGGGCACTGCAGGGGGCATTATAACTACTAGGGCACTACAGGGGGCATTATAACTACTGAGGAACTACAGGGGGCATTATAACTACTAGGGCACTACAGGGGGCATTATAACTACTGGGGAACTACAGGGGGCATTATAACTACTGGGGAATTGCAGGGGGCATTATAACTACTAGGGCACTACAGGGGGCATTATAACTACTAGGGCACTATAGGCGGCATTATAACTACTGGGGAACTACAGGGGGCATTATAACTACTGGGGAACTACAGGGGGCATTATAACTACTAGGGCACTACAGGGGGCATTATAACTACTGGGGCACTACAGGGGGCATTATAACTACTAGGGCACTACAGGGGGCATTATAACTACTAGGGCACTACAGGGGGCATTATAACTACTGGGGCACTACAGGGGGCATTATAACTACTAGGGCACTGCAGGGGGCATTATAACTACTAGGGCACTGCAGGGGGCATTATAACTACTAGGGCACTACCGGGGGCATTATAACTACTAGGGCACTACAGGGGGCATTATAACTACTGGGGAACTACAGGGGGCATTATAACTACTGGGGAACTACAGGGGGCATTATAACTACTAGGGCACTGCAGGGGGCATTATAACTACTAGGGCACTACAGGGGGCATTATAGCTACTAGGGCACTACAGGGGGCATTATAACTACTGGGGAACTACAGGGGGCATTATAACTACTGGGGAACTACAGGGGGCATTATAACTACTAGGGCACTGCAGGGGGCATTATAACTACTAGGGCACTACAAGTGGCATTATAACTACTGGGGAACTACAGGGGGCATTATAACTACTGGGGAACTACAGGGGGCATTATAACTACTAGGGCACTACAGGGGGCATTATAACTACTAGGGCACTACAGGGGGCATTATAACTACTGGGGAACTACAGGCGGCATTATAACTACTGGGGAACTACAGGGGGCATTATAACTACTAGGGCACTACAGGCGGCATTATAACTGCTAGGGAACTACAGGGGGCATTATAACTACTAGGGCACTACAGGGGGCATTATAACTGCTAGGGAACTACAGGGGGCATTATAACTACTGGGGAACTACAGGGGGCATTATAACTACTAGGGCACTGCAGGGGGCATTATAACTACTAGGGCACTACAAGTGGCATTATAACTACTGGGGAACTACAGGGGGCATTATAACTACTGGGGAACTACAGGGGGCATTATAACTACTAGGGCACTACAGGGGGCATTATAACTACTAGGGCACTACAGGGGGCATTATAACTACTGGGGAACTACAGGGGGCATTATAACTACTGGGGAACTACAGGGGGCATTATAACTACTAGGGCACTACAGGCGGCATTATAACTGCTAGGGAACTACAGGGGGCATTATAACTACTAGGGCACTACAGGGGGCATTATAACTGCTAGTTTTTAATTCACATACAAACTAAGATGAATCCGCCTGATACTTTTTAGCTATTTTCGCACCTGATTAGTTAACACTTTAAGCGCTTTAGTGTCTTAGAAAATCATTAGAAAACAAGAATATTTTTCAGGATATTCCCCCTCTAACTGACACAGTAGATCCTGTAAAACCCAGATCCAACTTTATCCCATGCATCATAGACGTCACTGCCTTGAAACTTTCCAACCATTGATTTTAGACGGTTGGAACAAATCGTTTTTGTAACTAAAGTTAATGATAACTGAGGAAAAGCTGCAATTTCTGCACTGAGGAATAATGACAATATCGAGCAGCCGATACAGGCGGGCGGTGCGGTCATTCTCGATATAGATGATTCCATCAGAATCTTGTCTGATATACTGATATAGAATATTCTACATACCTGTATTTGTCTATGGATCTCTCTAAGGTAATTGTATTATTTGAATGCCCCATGGTGCCATATATCAAAAAAGGGGTTACAAATACATACGAGATACTAAAAATACAATAAACAAGAAACTATTAACAGACTGGTACAGAGGGATAGAGGACCGTGCCCGCAAGAGCTTACAATCTATAATGGAAGGGAAAAACACAGCAGGTGAGGGTAAATGCTGCTCATCTGGTTGTGTGGTGGCAGCATGCTCATTGCAGATGGTAGGCTAGGCTTTCCTGAAGAGGTGGGTTTTCAGGTTTGGATGTCGGGGGAGAGTCTGATGTGTTGGGGTAAGGAGTTTCAGAGTAGGGAAGATGCACATGAGAAATCTTGTAGTTGATGAGAGGAGAACTGAGGAGGAGGTCGGTCATGTGGGGATCTGAGATTACAGGTGAGGGTGTATCAGGAAAGCAGGTCAGAGATGTAAGGAGGGGACAGGTTGTGGATGGCATTATACATAGTTGTTAGCACTTTAAACTGAATTCACTGGACAATGGGGAGCCAGCGAAGGAATTGGCAGAGGAGAAACGAGGGGAGAGGTGAATTAACTGGGCAGCGGAGTTGAGGATAGATTGGAGGGGAGTGAGAATGCTAGATAGGAGGCCACAGAGGAGAGTGTTGCAGTAGTCCAGGTGGGAGATGATGAGGGCATGCACTAGCATTTTAGTTGACTGAGGGGTAAGAAAGGCGTGAGATGTTCTTAAGTGGCTTAAAGGACAGGGCAGAATCCAATGTTATCACCGGGCATCAGATCTGTGAGACTGGAGTGAGTTTGAGATGGACTTGTTGTTCCAGAAGTTTTGATGCGAATGGGAGTAATAAGATGAAGCGATAGCTGGATAAAGAGGATGGGTCCAGGGAGGGCTTTCTTGACTATGGATACTGTATGATGGTTGCATGTTTAAAAGAGTAAGGGAAGACACCATTGATTAGCGAGGTGGGTGAGGGCAAAGATAACTATAGTGGTGGACTTAGGGATGAGGTAGGATGGGATTGGGTCAAGGGAACAGGTGGTGAGGTGTGACTTGCAGGTGGAAAGCTTTTCTTCTGTGACTGTGGTAAACTGGGTTACGTAGGAAGAGCACTGGGCAGCTGTGTAGGGGGTAGCGGGAGTTGTTCACAAAGGTTTCACACATTTTGTTGGTTTCACCTTTGAAATATGAGGCAAAGTCTTCAGCTGAGCTGAGAGGTGTGGGAGGGGGCGCCGGGGGACGGATTAGAAAATGAAAGGTATTAAACCGTTGTTTGTGGTTACGGGAGAAAGATGATATGAGAGTAGTGAGGTAGTCCTGTGTAGAAGAGGTGAGTGCAGACTTGAATCTGAGAACAGCTTATTGTATGAGGTGAAGTGAAGACAAGGTCTACAGATACAGAAGTCCCTCTCTAATCCCCTGGGCGCCCTATAATCTCAGATGTGGGGTCGTTGGCATCACCTCTGTCCCATTACATTGATACATTGTAGTTTGTCTTCTTATTAAAGAGATTCATCTCTGTTCATATGTAAATTAAAAACATTTGCTTTACATTCAAATAGTGATGAGCGAAGTTATGAAAGATTCAACTCGGCTGCTTCACCAAATTTCACAAAGAAATTAGATTTGTGAAAAATTACTTTGTCACGAAGCGCATTCCTTGGTATGTAGTGGGTGCAATGACAGGGACCGACGATCGCGCCACCCCTCAGATGCCGCGTTCATCACTGATCGCGGCATCTGAGATTAAAATTAAGGCCTTTCTGGGGTTAATCCAGTAAAAAAAAAAATAAGATTGAAGATACTGCATGAAATCTGGCTCGGTGACGTGATGATGCTATCATGTCATGGCGCTGGCCGGGCGCGGAGACGTCATCACTGCTGTCATCACTGTTGAGGTCACACGTGACCCCGCGTAAGGTTTTGCATGGAACCTTCAATCAAGATGACTGCGAAGGCCTCTCCGCAAGTAAATGGATGAGGTGAGTATGTTTTAACCGCCATTTCAGGAAAAATTGATTCGTTACCACGAAGCGCGAGGATATTCAGCTTCGCGGCGAATCAAATGTTTCCTGACATACGGATCAAAGTCAATTTGTTTGGCTTCGATTCGCTCAACACTGCCTCCAAATTTGGATTTTTGGATTCAGATCCACAGTTTTCACGGCCACAAATTAATTTTCTGCCTAATGGTTTTCATTTTATCCTTCACAACAATATATTTTTGCTTGAGGGCGTCTTGTATCGGCAGCGGACGGTCTGTGCGGTGGGAACTTGTTTCGCCCCAAGTTATGCTAATTTGTTATGGGAAGATTCTGGTCCCTATTCATGGCGCAGTCCCTTCTCTGTAATAATATTATATTTTTTTTAGATTTATTGATGATTTTTTCCTGTCTGGATCCTCAATGAGGCTTTAGATTTTATTGACTATTTAAATTCCAATAACTGGGGGTTATCCTTTACCTCCAATTTTTCTTCTACTAAAATTAAGTTTTTTGATTTGATTATCAGTAAGACAGGTACAAACAGCCCTGCGACTACAACTTTATTCATAACGATCGATGTAAACAGTGGTTTGAACGCGCGTCATTTGGACAGTTCTGTAGAATTAAGAGAAACTGTAAAACCGGACTGGGATTTCGAGCAACATTCAGTTATTTTTTGAAGGATGTTTTTTTTTTTTGCTAAACTGTAGGTGTGACCAGGAACAAATCTCCACAAAAAGTTAAAAGTTCTGAGATGGATTTCAAATATAATTTCATTGCGTCCTATAATAATGCCGCCAATCAGTCTAGACAAATTCTGTTGAGACGCTGGCTACTTTTACGCGATCCAGTGATTTCAGTAAAGCCAGCAATCACATTCAGACAAGGGCAATCTTTAAAAAAAATTATTTGGCCCTTAGTTGTCTAAAACCCACTTCAACTTCGGCAACTGGGAATTGCAGGAAGTGGAAGCAGGTTCCCTCCGGTGCGGCGTTAATAACTGCTTGTGCTGGTTCAGACTGTTTCACGGCTTCGGTGAGCAGTTCGGATTAAGCCCGTCCTGAATTGCTGTTCCTCCCATGTTGTTTTATATAATCACTTGCCCCGGTAAGTAGAATAGACATGAGTAGCTGTGAAGCTAATCGCGCTTTGTCTCAACACTTCCCTATTGTTCATAATAATGATTCCACGTCAGTGAAGCAAATCCGTGGTGCTGACAGTGTACCTACCGCCGGACGGGTTCTCCGTGTCACAGTTGCCATGTATTGTACTGGACTCTGTCCTACTAACCATGTAAAAATATTTTGCAAAGTTTTATTTTTTTTAAAATCAGTCGATTACAGACTAGTGAACCTGATGTATTTTTCTGCGTCACAGCTGCCATGTAAAGGAGCTGAATGTGTATATAAAACACTGGACCCACAGCTTTTCCCCAAAATGGGGCACATTTGGAGCAATTTTTTTTTTACATTTTAAAAAGAATAACAAATCGCCCCGTGCAGTGTGTTATTACCACCGGTTCCCATTCCCTAATCTCAGTCTCCTCCATTCACCGCCCCACACCCCCCTTCAGCATCGTTCTTCTGAACCTGGTCCATCGTCAGATACCCACCACACCCCATGCACCCAGGAGCACTACAGCTGGTGACGGCTCATGCAACCTTAGATTTACTCAACTATTGTGTTTTAAGATGGCCGGACCAATGAACATATCCAGCACCTGTTATCGTTTGTCTCCCCCCCCACCATGTCCTCATAGATTGTAAGCTCTTGCGAGCAGGGTCCTCAATCCTCTTTGTTTTAATTGTTGACTTGTCTGTTGCTCTGTTATTTATGTCTCTGTTTGTACTTGAACCCCCTGAATGTAAAGGCGCCATGAAATATTATTATTAATATAAGATTATTATTATTAATATTATTAACTATAGCTATATATGTCAGTGTCACTCAGTGCTGAAAGGGGTTGGATACAGTCTAAGGAGACCCCAAAGGGCAATACACAACGTTTGAGGGAAAAAGTGGGCACTTTTGATTTTGGGCAAATTTATTTTGTACCCAAATCTAATCAGACCGAAAAGAAATTTCAAGAAATTTGCCTATCTCCACTGGAGATTGAAAATGTACTCATTGTAGCACACATTATTCAATACATTTATCAAAGCTGCCTGAAAGAATAACAAACTGTTTTATTTCAAACAGTTTTAATAAATCTGCTCCACAGAAAACAGTTTACATGTAATACAGCACATTTATTAGAATAGTCCTTGTAGAGAGATGAGAGGCAGGCTGAGAAGACATCAGCATTTACAGGTAACTAGGGATGAGCGAACTCGAACTGTATAGTTCGGGTTCGTACCGAATTTTGGGGTGTCCGTGACACGGACCCGAACCCGGACATTTTCGTAAAAGTCCGGGTTCGGGTTCGGTGTTCGTCGCTTTCTTCGCGCTTTTGTGACGCTTTCTTGGCGCTTTTTGAAAGGCTGCAAAGCAGCCAATCAACAAGCGTCATACTACTTGCCCCAAGAGGCCATCACAGCCATGCCTACTATTGGCATGGCTGTGATTGGCCAGAGCACCATGTGACCCAGCCTCTATTTAAGCTGGAGTCACATAGCGCCGCCCGTCACTCTGCTCTGATTAGCGTAGGGAGAGGTTGCGGCTGCGACAGTAGGGCGAGATTAGGCACGATTAACTCCTCCAAAGGACTTGATTAACTGATCGATCTGCAGCTGTGGATCATTGAGCTGCTGATCCTCAATTGCTCACTGTTTTTAGGCTGCCCAGACCGTTTGTCAGTCACATTTTTCTGGGGTGATCGGCGGCCATTTTGTGTCTTGTGGTGCGCCAGCACAAGCTGCGACCAAGTGCATTTAACCCTCAATGGTGTGGTTGTTTTTTGGCTAAAGCCTACATCAGGGTGAAGCTGTCACACCAAGTGCATTTAACCAGCAATAGTCTGTTCATTTTTTGGCCATATACAAAATCAGGGGCAAGCTGCGCCTGTCACCAAGTGCATTTAACCCTCAATGGTGTGGTTGTTTTTTGGCTAAAGCCTACATCAGGGTGAAGCTGTCACACCAAGTGCATTTAACCAGCAATAGTCTGTTCATTTTTTGGCCATATACTAAATCAGGGGCAAGCTGCGCCTGTCACCAAGTGCATTTAACCCTCAATGGTGTGGTTGTTTTTTGGCTAAAGCCTACATCAGGGTGAAGCTGTCACACCAAGTGCATTTAACCAGCAATAGTCTGTTTATTTTTTGGCCATATCCCAGTCTAATTCTGTCACTAAATCCATACCGGTCACCCAGCGCCTAAATACTAGGCCTCAAATTTATATCCCGCTAAATCTGTCCTTAGTGCTGTAGCTGGGCGAGTTATTTAGTGTCCGTTCAAGCACATTTCTTGTTCTGGGTTGAAATACAATTCCCAATTTAGCAATTTCATAATTTAGTGGTTTCTGCTATATCAGAGCTATTTGAAATCTATCCCTAAAAGGGTATATAATATTCAAGGTGCACATTGGGTCATTCAGAATAACTTCACACACACCCGCTACTGTGTATTTCCAAGTCTAATTCTGGCACTAAACCCATACCTGTCACCCAGCGCCTAAATACTAGGCCTCAAATTTATATCCAGCTAAATCTGTCCCTAGTGCTGTAGCTGGGCGAGTTATTTAGTGTCCGTTCAAGCACATTTCTTGTTCTGGGTTGAAATACAATTCCCAATTTAGCAATTTCATAATTTAGTGGTTTCTGCTATATCAGAGCTATTTGAAATCTATCCCTAAAAGGGTATATAATATTCAAGGTGCACATTGGGTCATTCAGAATAACTTCACACACACCCGCTACTGTGTATTTCCAAGTCTAATTCTGGCACTAAACCCATACCTGTCACCCAGCGCCTAAATACTAGGCCTCAAATTTATATCCCGCTAAATCTGTCCTTAGTGCTGTAGCTGGGCGAGTTATTTAGTGTCCGTTCAAGCACATTTCTTGTTCTGGGTTGAAATACAATTCCCAATTTAGCAATTTCATAATTTAGTGGTTTCTGCTATATCAGAGCTATTTGAAATCTATCCCTAAAAGGGTATATAATATTCAAGGTGCACATTGGGTCATTCAGAATAACTTCACACACACCCGCTACTGTGTATTTCCAAGTCTAATTCTGGCACTAAACCCATACCTGTCACCCAGCGCCTAAATACTAGGCCTCAAATTTATATCCAGCTAAATCTGTCCCTAGTGCTGTAGCTGGGCGAGTTATTTAGTGTCCGTTCAAGCACATTTCTTGTTCTGGGTTGAAATACAATTCCCAATTTAGCAATTTCATAATTTAGTGGTTTCTGCTATATCAGAGCTATTTGAAATCTATCCCTAAAAGGGTATATAATATTCAAGGTGCACATTGGGTCATTCAGAATAACTTCACACACACCCGCTACTGTGTATTTCCAAGTCTAATTCTGGCACTAAACCCATACCTGTCACCCAGCGCCTAAATACTAGGCCTCAAATTTATATCCCGCTAAATCTGTCCTTAGTGCTGTAGCTGGGCGAGTTATTTAGTGTCCGTTCAAGCACATTTCTTGTTCTGGGTTGAAATACAATTCCCAATTTAGCAATTTCATAATTTAGTGGTTTCTGCTATATCAGAGCTATTTGAAATCTATCCCTAAAAGGGTATATAATATTCAAGGTGCACATTGGGTCATTCAGAATAACTTCACACACACCCGCTACTGTGTATTTCCAAGTCTAATTCTGGCACTAAACCCATACCTGTCACCCAGCGCCTAAATACTAGGCCTCAAATTTATATCCCGCTAAATCTGTCCCTAGTGCTGTAGCTGGGCGAGTTATTTAGTGTCCGTTCAAGCACATTTCTTGTTCTGGGTTGAAATACAATTCCCAATTTAGCAATTTCATAATTTAGTGGTTTCTGCTATATCAGAGCTATTTGAAATCTATCCCTAAAAGGGTATATAATATTCAAGGTGCACATTGGGTCATTCAGAATAACTTCACACACACCCGCTACTGTGTATTTCCAAGTCTAATTCTGGCACTAAACCCATACCTGTCACCCAGCGCCTAAATACTAGGCCTCAAATTTATATCCCGCTAAATCTGTCCTTAGTGCTGTAGCTGGGCGAGTTATTTAGTGTCCGTTCAAGCACATTTCTTGTTCTGGGTTGAAATACAATTCCCAATTTAGCAATTTCATAATTTAGTGGTTTCTGCTATATCAGAGCTATTTGAAATCTATCCCTAAAAGGGTATATAATATTCAAGGTGCACATTGGGTCATTCAGAATAACTTCACACACACCCGCTACTGTGTATTTCCAAGTCTAATTCTGGCACTAAACCCATACCTGTCACCCAGCGCCTAAATACTAGGCCTCAAATTTATATCCCGCTAAATCTGTCCCTAGTGCTGTAGCTGGGCGAGTTATTTAGTGTCCGTTCAAGCACATTTCTTGTTCTGGGTTGAAATACAATTCCCAATTTAGCAATTTCATAATTTAGTGGTTTCTGCTATATCAGAGCTATTTGAAATCTATCCCTAAAAGGGTATATAATATTCAAGGTGCACATAGGGTCATTCAGAATAACTTCACACACCCGCTACTGTGCATTTCCAAATCTAATTCTGTCACTAAACCCATACCTGTCACCCAGCGCCTAAATACTAGGCCTCAAATTTATATCCCGCTAAATCTCTCGTTACCGCTGTCCTGTTGTGGCTGGGAAAGTTATTTAGTGTCCGTCAAAGCACATTTTTTGTTCTGGGTTGAAATACAATTCCCAATTTAGCAATTTCATAATTTAGTCGTTTCTGCTATATCAGAGCTATTTGAAATCTATCCCTAAAAGGGTAGATCATATTGAAGGTGCACATAGGGTCATTCAGAATAACTTCACACACACCCGCTACTGTGCATTTCCAAGTCTAATTCTGTCACTAAATCCATACCGGTCACCCAGCGCCTAAATACTAGGCCTCAAATTTATATCCCGCTGAATTTGAATACAATACATTGGGCCAAATAATATATTTGTTGTTGTGGTGAACCATAACAATGAGAAAAACATCTAGTAAGGGACGCGGACGTGGACATGGTCGTGGTGGTGTTAGTGGACCCTCTGGTGCTGGGAGAGGACGTGGCCGTTCTGCCACATCCACACGTCCTAGTGTACCAACTACCTCAGGTCCCAGTAGCCGCCAGAATTTACAGCGATATATGGTGGGGCCCAATGCCGTTCTAAGGATGGTAAGGCCTGAGCAGGTACAGGCATTAGTCAATTGGGTGGCCGACAGTGGATCCAGCACGTTCACATTATCTCCCACCCAGTCTTCTGCAGAAAGCGCACAGATGGCGCCTGAAAACCAACCCCATCAGTCTGTCACATCACCCCCATGCATACCAGGGAAACTGTCTCAGCCTCAAGTTATGCAGCAGTCTCTTATGCTGTTTGAAGACTCCGCTGGCAGGGTTTCCCAAGGGCATCCACCTAGCCCTTCCCCAGCGGTGAAAGACATAGAATGCACTGACGCACAACCACTTATGTTTCCTGATGATGAGGACATGGGAATACCACCTCAGCATGTCTCTGATGATGACGAAACACAGGTGCCAACTGCTGCGTCTTTCTGCAGTGTGCAGACTGAACAGGAGGTCAGGGATCAAGACTGGGTGGAAGACGATGCAGGGGACGATGAGGTCCTAGACCCCACATGGAATGAAGGTCGTGCCACTGACTTTCACAGTTCGGAGGAAGAGGCAGTGGTGAGACCGAGCCAACAGCGTAGCAAAAGAGGGAGCAGTGGGCAAAAGCAGAACACCCGCCGCCAAGAGACTCCGCCTGCTACTGACCGCCGCCATCTGGGACCGAGCACCCCAAAGGCAGCTTCAAGGAGTTCCCTGGCATGGCACTTCTTCAAACAATGTGCTGACGACAAGACCCGAGTGGTTTGCACGCTGTGCCATCAGAGCCTGAAGCGAGGCATTAACGTTCTGAACCTGAGCACAACCTGCATGACCAGGCACCTGCATGCAAAGCATGAACTGCAGTGGAGTAAACACCTTAAAACCAAGGAAGTCACTCAGGCTCCCCCTGCTACCTCTTCTGCTGCTGCCGCCTCGGCCTATTCTGCTGCTGCCGCCTCGGCCTCTTCCTCCGCCTCTGGAGGAACGTTGGCACCTGCCGCCCAGCAAACAGGGGATGTACCACCAACACCACCACCACCACCTCCGTCACCAAGCGTCTCAACCATGTCACACGCCAGCGTTCAGCTCTCCATCTCACAAACATTTGATAGAAAGCGTAAATTCCCACCTAGCCACCCTCGATCCCTGGCCCTGAATGCCAGCATTTCTAAACTACTGGCCTATGAAATGCTGTCATTTAGGCTGGTGGACACAGACAGCTTCAAACAGCTCATGTCGCTTGCTGTCCCACAGTATGTTGTTCCCAGCCGGCACTACTTCTCCAAGAGAGCCGTGCCTTCCCTGCACAACCAAGTATCCGATAAAATCAAGTGTGCACTGCGCAACGCCATCTGTGGCAAGGTCCACCTAACCACAGATACGTGGACCAGTAAGCACGGCCAGGGACGCTATATCTCCCTAACTGCACACTGGGTAAATGTAGTGGCAGCTGGGCCCCAGGCGGAGAGCTGTTTGGCGCACGTCCTTCCGCCGCCAAGGATCGCAGGGCAACATTCTTTGCCTCCTGTTGCCACCTCCTCCTTCTCGGCTTCCTCCTCCTCTTCTTCCACCTGCTCATCCAGTCAGCCACACACCTTCACCACCAACTTCAGCACAGCCCGGGGTAAACGTCAGCAGGCCATTCTGAAACTCATATGTTTGGGGGACAGGCCCCACACCGCACAGGAGTTGTGGCGGGGTATAGAACAACAGACCGACGAGTGGTTGCTGCCGGTGAGCCTCAAGCCCGGCCTGGTGGTGTGTGATAATGGGCGAAATCTCGTTGCAGCTCTGGGACTAGCCAATTTGACGCACATCCCTTGCTTGGCGCATGTGCTGAATTTGGTGGTGCAGAAGTTCATTCACAACTACCCCGACATGTCAGAGCTGCTGCATAAAGTGCGGGCCGTCTGTTCGCGCTTCCGGCGTTCACATCCTGCTGCTGCTCGCCTGTCTGCGCTACAGCGTAACTTCGGCCTTCCCGCTCACCGCCTCATATGCGACGTGCCCACCAGGTGGAACTCCACCTTGCACATGCTGGACAGACTGTGCGAGCAGCAGCAGGCCATAGTGGAGTTTCAGCTGCAGCACGCACGGGTCAGTCGCACTACAGAACAGCACCACTTCACCACCAATGACTGGGCCTCCATGCGAGACCTGTGTGCCCTGTTGCGCTGTTTCGAGTACTCCACCAACATGGCCAGTGGCGATGACACCGTTATCAGCGTTACAATACCACTTCTATGTCTCCTTGAGAAAACACTTAGGGCGATGATGGAAGAGGAGGTGGCCCAGGAGGAGGAGGAGGAGGAGGAGGAAGAGGGGTCATTTTTAGCACTTTCAGGCCAGTCTCTTCGAAGTGACTCAGAGGGAGGTTTTTGGCAACAGCAGAGGCCAGGTACAAATGTGGCCAGCCAGGGCCCACTACTGGAGGACGAGGAGGACGAGGATGAGGAGGAGGTGGAGGAGGATGAGGATGAAGCATGGTCACAGCGGGGTGGCACCCAACGCAGCTCGGGTCCATCACTGGTGCGTGGCTGGGGGGAAAGGCAGGACGATGACGATACGCCTCCCACAGAGGACAGCTTGTCCTTATCCCTGGGCAGCCTGGCACACATGAGCGACTACATGCTGCAGTGCCTGCGCAACGACAGCAGAGTTGCCCACATTTTAACCTGTGCGGACTACTGGGTTGCCACCCTGCTGGATCCACGCTACAAAGACAATGTGCCCACCTTACTTCCTGCACTGGAGCGTGATAGGAAGATGCGCGAGTACAAGCGCACGTTGGTAGACGCGCTACTGAGAGCATTCCCAAATGTCACAGGGGAACAAGTGGAAGCCCAAGGCCAAGGCAGAGGAGGAGCAAGAGGTCGCCAAGGCAGCTGTGTCACGGCCAGCTCCTCTGAGGGCAGGGTTAGCATGGCAGAGATGTGGAAAACTTTTGTCAACACGCCACAGCTAACTGCACCACCACCTGATACGCAACGTGTTAGCAGGAGGCAACATTTCACTAACATGGTGGAACAGTACGTGTGCACACCCCTCCACGTACTGACTGATGGTTCGGCCCCATTCAACTTCTGGGTCTCTAAATTGTCCACGTGGCCAGAGCTAGCCTTTTATGCCTTGGAGGTGCTGGCCTGCCCGGCAGCCAGCGTTTTGTCTGAACGTGTATTCAGCACGGCAGGGGGCGTCATTACAGACAAACGCAGCCGCCTGTCTACAGCCAATGTGGACAAGCTGACGTTCATAAAAATGAACCAGGCATGGATCCCACAGGACCTGTCCGTCCCTTGTCCAGATTAGACATTAACTACCTCCCCATAACCATATATTATTGGACTCCAGGGCACTTCCTCATTCAATCCTATTTTTATTTTCATTTTACCATTATATTGCGAGGCTACCCAAAGTTGAATGAACCTCTCCTCTGCCTGTGTGCTAGGCCTAAATATATGCCAATGGACTGTTGCAGTGGTGGCTGACATGAAGCCTGATTCTCTGCTATGACATGCAGACTAATTCTCTGCTGACATGAAGCCAGATTGTCTGTTACGGGACCTCTCTCCTCTGCCTGGGTGCTGGGCCTAAATTTATGACAATGGACTGTTGCAGTGGTGGCTGACGTGAAGCCTGATTCTCTGCTATGACATGCAGACTGATTCTCTGCTGACATGAAGCCAGATTGTCTGTTACGGGACCTCTCTGCTCTGCCTGTGTGCTAGGCCTAAATATATGCCAATGGACTGTTGCAGTGGTGGGTGACGTGAAGCCTCATTCTCTGCTATGACATGCAGACTGATTCTCTGCTGACATGAAGCCAGATTCTCTGTTACGGGACCTCTCTCCTCTGCCTGTGTGTGTGCTGGGCCTAAATATATGCCAATGGACTGTTGCAGTGGTGGCTGACGTGAAGCCTCATTCTCTGCTATGACATGCAGACTAATTCTCTGCTGACATGAAGACAGATTCTCTGTTACGGGACCTCTCTCCTCTGCCTGTGTGTGTGCTGGGCCTAAATATATGCCAATGGACTCTTACAGTGGTGGCTGACGTGAAGCCTGATTCTCTGCTATGATATGAAGACTGATTCTCTGCTGACATGAAGCCAGATTGTCTGTTACGGGACCTCCCTCCTCTGCCTGGGTGCTGGGCCTAAATATATGCCAATGGACTGTTGCAGTGGTGGCTGACGTGAAGCCTCATTCTCTGCTATGACATGCAGACTGATTCTCTGCTGACATGAAGCCAGATTCTCTGTTACGGGACCTCTCTCCTCTGCCTGGGTGCTGGGTAGTGTTGAGCGCGAATATTCGAAAAGCAAATTTTTTTCGCGAATATCGCAACTTCGCGATTTCGCGAATATTTCGAATATAGTGCTATATATTCGTAAAAACGAATATTCGTTTTTTGTTTTTTCCCCCCCCCCCCCACAAAATTACAGTACACATATAATTGATTGTTTCCCAAAGGTCCAACAGCTCAGATCTTACTCACATTGCCTAGAAAGTGATTGAGGCGCGAATCTTCGTAAGGCGATTTTATTAGCGCACATGCGAATATCGGCACGTCCCAGAACAGAGGCAAAGGGCTTTGCATTCATACATTAGTGAATTGAGTTGCGAATCTTCGTAAGGCGATTTTATTAGCGCACATGCGAATATCTACACTTGTCCCAGAACAGAGGCAAAGGGCTTTGCATTCATACATTAGTGATTGAATTGAGCTGCGAATCTTCGTAAGGCGATTTTATTAACGCAAATGCAAATATCTACACTTGTCCCCAGAACAGAGAGGCAAAGGCCTGTGCATTCATATAGTATAGCACCATATTCGCGAATACGTAGAACTTCGTAAAATTCGATTTACGAATATTCGTATTTTTTATTTTACTTTCCACCTTACAGATTACATTGATCTGTACTCTGTCAACTACTGTCATCACCCCCCACTGTATCTCGATTGATTCCCAAAAGTCTCACATTCCCTAGAAAGTGATTGAGGTGCGAATCTTCGTAAGGCGATTTTATTAGCGCACATGCGAATATCTACACTTGTCCCAGAACAGAGGCAAAGGGCATTGCATTCATACATTAGTGATTGAATTGAGTTGCGAATCTTCGTAAGGCGATTTCATTAGCGCACATGTGAATTTTGCATAGCATATGTATTATGCGATGCGAAAATTCGAATTATCGCATATGCGAAATAATAACGAATTTGAATAATCGCGAATATTTTACGAATATTCTTTCGAATATTCACAAAATTTCGCGAATTCGAATATGGGACATGCCGCTCAACACTAGTGCTGGGCCTAAATTTATGACAATGGACTGTTGCAGTGGTGGCTGACGTGAAGCCTCATTCTCTGCTATGACATGCAGACTGATTCTCTGCTGACATGAAGCCAGATTGTCTGTTACGGGACCTCTCTCCTCTGCCTGGGTGCTGGGCCTAAATATATGCCAATGGACTGTTGCAGTGGTGGCTGACATGAAGCCTGATTCTCTGCTATGACATGCAGACTAATTCTCTGCTGACATGAAGACAGATTCTCTGTTACGGGACCTCTCTCCTCTGCCTGGGTGCCGGGGCCTAAATATCTGAGAATGGACTGTTCCAGTGGTGGGTGACGGGAAGCCAGATTCTCTGCTATGGAACCTCTCTCCAATTGATTTTGGTTAATTTTTATTTATTTAATTTTTATTTTAATTCATTTCCCTATCCACATTTGTTTGCAGGGGATTTACCTACATGTTGCTGCCTTTTGCAGCCCTCTAGCTCTTTCCTGGGCTGTTTTACAGCCTTTTTAGTGCCGAAAAGTTCGGGTCCCCATTGACTTCAATGGGGTTCGGGTTCGGGACGAAGTTCGGATCGGGTTCGGATCCCGAACCCGAACATTTCCGGGATGTTCGGCCGAACTTCTCGAACCCGAACATCCAGGTGTTCGCTCAACTCTACAGGTAACACAATCTATTGTATGTCTTAATCTGCCTGTGATTCCTCAAAGTAGTTATACCATGTGACAACTGCAGCCAATCTGAGAAGAAGCGAGTTTTTGGGCTTTATATATTAGTATGACACAGGAGATACCCAGGTTATACCAGCATGGTCCATATCAGTATATACAAGAAGATGTATAACTTATACCAGCTGTACATATATAATCATATACAGGAGATACCCAGGTTATACCAGCTGTACATATATAATTATATACAGGGGATACCCAGGTTATACCAGCATGGTCCATATCACTATATACAAGAAGATGTATAACTTATACCAGCTGTACATATATAATTATATACAGGAGATGCCCAGGTTATACCAGCATGGTCCATATCACTACATACAAGAAGATGCATAACTTATACCAGCTGTACATATATAATTATATACAGGAGATGCCCAGGTTATATCAGCATGGTCCATATCACTGTATACAAGAAGATGTACAACTTATACCAGCTGTACATATATAATTATATACAGGAGATACCCAGGTTATACCAGCTGTACATATATAATTATATACAGGAGATACCCAGGTTATACCAGCTGTACATATATAATTATATACAGGAGATACCCAGGTTATACCAGCTGTACATATATAATTATATACAGGAGATGCCCAGGTTATACCAGCATGGTCCATATCACTATATACAAGAAGATGTATAACTTATACCAGCTGTACATATATAATTATATACAGGAGATACCCAGGTTATACCAGCTGTACATATATAATTATATACAGGAGATACCCAGGTTATACCAGCTGTACATATATAATTATATACAGGAGATACCCAGGTTATACCAGCTGTACATATATAATTATATACAGGAGATACCCAGGTTATACCAGCTGTACATATATAATTATATACAGGAGATACCCAGGTTATACCAGCTGTACATATATAATTATATACAGGAGATGCCCAGGTTATACCAGCATGGTCCATATCACTATATACAAGAAGATGTATAACTTATACCAGCTGTACATATATAATTATATACAGGAGATGCCCAGGTTATACCAGCATGGTCCATATCACTATATACAAGAAGATGTATAACTTATACCAGCTGTACATATATAATTATATACAGGAGATGCCCAGGTTATACCAGCATGGTCCATATCACTATATACAAGAAGATGTATAACTTATACCAGCTGTACATATATAATTATATACAGGAGATACCCAGGTTATACCAGCATGGTCCATATCACTGTATACAGAAGATGTATAACTTATACCAGCTGTACATATATAATTATATACAGGAGATGCCCAGGTTATACCAGCATGCTCCATATCACTATATACAAGAAGATGTATAACTTATACCAGCTGTACATATATAATTATATACAGGAGATGCCCAGGTTATACCAGCTGTACATATATAATTATATACAGGAGATACCCAGGTTATACCAGCATGGTCCATATCACTATATACAAGAAGATGTATAACTTATACCAGCTGTACATATATAATTATATACAGGAGATACCCAGGTTATACCAGCTGTACATATATAATTATATACAGGAGATACCCAGGTTATACCAGCTGTACATATATAATTATATACAGGAGATACCCAGGTTATACCAGCTGTACATATATAATTATATACAGGAGATACCCAGGTTATACCAGCTGTACATATATAATTATATACAGGAGATGCCCAGGTTATACCAGCATGGTCCATATCACTATATACAAGAAGATGTATAACTTATACCAGCTGTACATATATAATTATATACAGGAGATGCCCAGGTTATACCAGCATGCTCCATATCACTGTATACAAGACGATGTATAACTTATACCAGCTGTACATATATAATTATATACAGGAGATGCCCAGGTTATACCAGCATGGTCCATATCACTATATACAAGAAGATGTATAACTTATACCAGCTGTACATATATAATTATATACAGGAGATGCCCAGGTTATACCAGCATGGTCCATATCACTATATACAAGAAGATGTATAACTTATACCAGCTGTACATATATAATTATATACAGGAGATACCCAGGTTATACCAGCATGGTCCATATCACTGTATACAGAAGATGTATAACTTATACCAGCTGTACATATATAATTATATACAGGAGATGCCCAGGTTATACCAGCATGCTCCATATCACTATATACAAGAAGATGTATAACTTATACCAGCTGTACATATATAATTATATACAGGAGATGCCCAGGTTATACCAGCTGTACATATATAATTATATACAGGAGATACCCAGGTTATACCAGCATGGTCCATATCACTATATACAAGAAGATGTATAACTTATACCAGCTGTACATATATAATTATATACAGGAGATACCCAGGTTATACCAGCTGTACATATATAATTATATACAGGAGATACCCAGGTTATACCAGCTGTACATATATAATTATATACAGGAGATACCCAGGTTATACCAGCTGTACATATATAATTATATACAGGAGATACCCAGGTTATACCAGCTGTACATATATAATTATATACAGGAGATGCCCAGGTTATACCAGCATGGTCCATATCACTATATACAAGAAGATGTATAACTTATACCAGCTGTACATATATAATTATATACAGGAGATGCCCAGGTTATACCAGCATGCTCCATATCACTGTATACAAGACGATGTATAACTTATACCAGCTGTACATATATAATTATATACAGGAGATGCCCAGGTTATACCAGCATGGTCCATATCACTATATACAAGAAGATGTATAACTTATACCAGCTGTACATATATAATTATATACAGGAGATGCCCAGGTTATACCAGCATGTTCCATATCACTATATACAAGAAGATGTATAACTTATACCAGCTGTACATATATAATTATATACAGGAGATACCCAGGTTATACCAGCATGGTCCATATCACTGTATACAAGAAGATGTATAACTTATACCAGCTGTACATATATAATTATATACAGGAGATACCCAGGTTATACCAGCTGTACATATATAATTATATACAGGAGATGCCCAGGTTATACCAGCTGTACATATATAATTATGTACAGGAGATACCCAGGTTATACCAGCATGGTCCATATCACTATATACAAGATGTATAACTTATACCAGCTGTACATATATAATTATATACAGGAGATGCCCAGGTTATACCAGCATGGTCCATATCACTATATACCAGGAGATGTGTGTGTTTAGATTGATTGCATTTCTGATATCACTTGATTTCTGTTACATTGTGTTCTCTTTGGTTTCTGCTCCGTCGTCCACGTCTCTGGTCCTCTGGTTGTCACTCGGTGATTACAGTCGGGTTGATCACTCTTCGCTCCGTCTCATTTTATCTTCGGCTATGACTTGATTTCACACTGAAGCGATAAAACTTCACACGGTTTCCAGAGTCACATCCATCTTGTGTAAACAACGTGCGGATTTGGCAGGTGACAAAAGACGAGCTTTCTGTTCCAGCTGTCTGCAAGTTCAAGTGCGACCCGGTCTGATGAAAGGTGCAATTACAGGATTGTCACCTTCCTCTCATGCAGCTTGTCATCTGCTCTGATGACACATTTCTGCCTTTCCACTCCAGATAAAGTTCTTTGCAGAATTTCTGATAATTTTCTACATGAAGTTGTGGCAGGAAGGATGCAGCATTTTATCTAAAAATTCTTCACGCTCCCAGCAAGGGTTAACAAGATCCTACACGAAGACGCCGCACAGGCTCCCGCCCCGGGCTCTGCTCTCTGTGGGTAATCCCTGACCTTCTTCTTCCTCCCTCTACCTGGCCGTAGACTTGAGAATCCTCTGACAACTTAATATCCATGGTTACAGCTCTGACTACCCTCCCATGTGCCTCACCATTGATTTCAACCCATTCAATACTGTTGCATTCCCTGAGACAAGGGGCAACATCAGACTGGCCTCCACTTATCTCCCTTTTACCCTGAAGATAGCAGGTCTCTTAAAGAGCACCTGTCATTAGTATTAACCCTATTAAACCAGACATACTGCATTGTAGGGTTGATCCTACTGGTTAAGATTACACCTGTCTTGTGAAAGTCGGTGGTGCCGTTCCTGATAAAGAAGACATGCTTCAATGCACAAAGGGGTGGAGCCTAGCTTCCCAGTTCTGGCCACACCCCTAATCCCTAATTTCAATAAAGAACACAAGCTTTTCTTCTTGGGAACGCCAACGCCTCGGCAGCTCCTGTTGCCATCAGACGTTGCTGCCGTGAATTTGTTCCAGTAAAGGAAGAGTTAATGGCACCTTGTCCATTGAGCACAAAAGGATTGGGCATGTTGCCATTGAATATGTTTGATTCTTCTTCTCGAACACTTGCTATCAGTGGAGATTTAGGAGACTCCATATACATTAGATGATTGGCTGGTCACATTGAAAATGGTGGGTTTGGCCGACATTAATGTATGGTGTACGGCCGGTTCTTGGAGAACAAGATTGCCTCTTCCACGAGTGGCTGCATTTTGGGGTTGTATAAGTCTCGAAGGAGTTTGGTGAGAGTGTGATCCAACACCATGAAGAAGACTACGGATCCTCTCCATGAACCCCCTGGTACTGTCATTTGCATTCTTGGCACGATTTACCTACCTTATCCCATGACTGCAGTTTGGGTTGAGAATCTCGAGGTGGCCCCAAGGCTTGGGTGCCCTAATTAAGACCTAGAGAGACTCCATAATGTAATTTCCAGATGTCTCCTGTAAAGGGGAACAAGAGGATGACTTGTCCAGATCTAGGTCGTTACGAAGAAAATATTGTGAAAAATGGACATTTACAGTGAAACCTTGTAACATTATGTCACACTTCCTCAGCCGGGCCAGATGTTTCTAGACGCGGTTCCAGCCAATATCTCGTTGACAATAATTAATGACTGCAGAGAAGAATTAGAAGGTCTAAACAGAGCTGAGAAGCGACTTGCAGAGATAATGGAGCCAAATGAATTTGTACTTTGGGCATCCATGGTCTCGGACTGCGTAATATTCTGGGAGCTGAGAACACTCGACCATGGAAAGTAAATTACCAAATGTGACACTTTGTATTTGGCAGTCTGCCCAAAAAAGCCTCTTACCTCTCTTCTCCACAGCCCTGATGTTCAGGCGTATGGCCCAGGACAGTGTTCTGTTATGATGAGATGACCATAGAGCTTATATAACCTAAAGGGGGTTCAAAGCCACCTTAATTGTACATAACTGTAGAAGAAAGTAATATCCTTACTGTCCACAAGATGCATGGAGCAGCTGCTTGAGAACCGAGTCTTGTTAAGATCCTCTTCTGAAAATCCAGGTTCTGCCAACATCACGTCCTTTACCAGGTCTCCAGCTGGCGCTATGGACAGGACATCACTTCTGCTGTGGACGAGGCCAGAACTACGTATTCCTCTCCCTGGAGAACGCACTGATATATAGTGCGATAATGTATAATGTGATGGAAAAATGAATCAAGCCAGCAAAGGAGACAATATGGACAATCACAATACATTAGTAAGTGCCTTGTATTAACTTCCTCTACGTAATAAATGCCATTTGCTGAATTGAGACGACCCCTTTTAGGGTTTGGCATCATAGATAAAGACATTTTGCTAAAAAGGGGGCAAGAAGTCAGCAGTGCTCTTACTATGCAAAAAATCAGTAATAGAAATCATATAGGAGAAGGAGAACAGATCCCATTACTATATCTGTGCTACAGATACTATACCGCCTTATGTTACCAGCATCCCGCGGCACAATGTTAGGCATCATGCACCCGACCGTATCCATTTGGTGGTCCACAAACTACTGACTACGGATACCAGCTGTGTGCATTCTGCATTTTTTTCACTCATCAGTAGAAATGCATTTTCTTGAATGCAGAACTGACAAGAATAGGACATGTTTTAAATTTTGCATGATGGCCACCCGGATGCGGACAGTGCACGGATAACGTTTGCTGTACACATTTTTGTGGACCCATATAAATCAATTATGAGTTCCGATGTATTTTCAAGATAATAAAATATGTGATTATGAATGCATTCAGTAAAATATGTGCAGTGAGGAACAGAAGTATTTGACCACACTGCGATTTTGCAAGTTCTCCCACTTAGACATCATGGAGGGGTCTGACATTCACATTGTAGGTGCATTCCCACTCTGAGAGACAGAATAAAAAAAAAGAAATTCAGGAAATCACATTGTATGATTTTTAGAGAATTTATTTGTCTTGCACTGCTGTACATAAATATTTGACCATCTGAGAAACAGCAAGAATTCTGGCCTTCAAAGACCTGTTACTGCACCTTTAAAAAGTCCACCTCTACTCCACTCATCAATCTAACTTAGTAGCACCTGTCTGATTTCTTTAAAGACCTCTGTCCACCCCACAGTCAGTCAGACGCCAACTACTACCATGAGCAAGACCAAAGAGCTGTCAAAAGACACCAAAGACAAAATTGTGGACCTCCACAAGGCTGGAAAGGGCTACGGGGCAATTGCCAAGCAGCTTAGTGAAAATAGATCAACTGTTGGTGCAATTCTTAGAAAATGGAAGAGGCTAAAGACGACTGCCAGTCTCCCTCGGACTGGGGCTCCATGCAAGACTGGGGCTCCATGCAAGATCTCACCTCGTGGGGTATCACTGATGATAAGAAAGGTGAGGAATCAGCCCAAAACTACAAGGGAGGTGCTGGTCAATGTCAGAACCTCCCAGGGAGCCAGTAGTGGATGAGGAACCCACTGGCAGTAAGCAGCTGACAGCCCAGAACGCGGTACAAGTTTAGGGATAATCCAAGAGGGGTAGTCAATGTCCAATCCGGGTCGAGGCAGGCAGCGAAGGTTCAAGGCGGAAGACAGTCCAGGGGTCAGTAGCCGGGAAGGATACAAAGAAACAACAGGCAATAGATGGATCTGCAGGGAGGCTAGGTGTTCACCATAAGGTGGAATAACTCAGCAATGAGCCAGAGCTCAGGCCAGGTCTTTATAGCCAGGGAAGGTAGGAACCACCCTCCCCAGGAACCAATGGCAGGCGAGGAAGGTGGAAGGTGTGTACTGGGAATCTCCCTCAGCAAGGCTCACACCTGACAGCCGGATAATGCAGGAACGCTATGCACCCAGAAATGTGCGAGCAGTCTGTGTACTGCGCACACGCCGCGCACCCGCACCTCGGGCACCAGGTGTTCTACCGAGCTGAAGGGGAACCCGTGCCCTGCGCCGTGTCCGTGGTCCCAGAGTAGGGGTAACACCCCCTGCTTCCTGACAGTCAATGACATGAAGATAGCTGGGACCACAGTTTCAAAGGTCACTGTCGGTAGAACACTACGCCGCCATGTTTTCAAATCATGCATTGCAAAGAAGGTTCTCCTGCTCCAGTCATCACATGTCCTGGCCCATCTGAAGTTTGCCAATGACCATCTGGATGATCCAGAGGAGACATGGGAGAAAGTCATGTGGTCAGAGGAGACCAAAGTAGAACTTTTTGGTCTAAACTTCACTCGTCATGTTTGGAGGGGTCTTTATAGAGCTCAGACAGGTGCTACTAAGTTAGATTAATGAGTGGAGTAGAGGTGGACTTTTTAAAGGCACAGTAACAGGTCTTCAAGAGACAGAATTCTTGCTGTTTCTCAGGTGTTCAAATACTTCTGTTCAGCAGTGCAAGACAAATACATTCTTTAAAAATCATACAATGTGATTTCCTGATTTCCTGACATTTAGAGATGAGCGAATTTTAAAAAAATTTGAGGAATTTTCCAAAAAGATTCTATTAGATCCGAAATAATTTGTGGCGAATCGTGTTAAAAAACAGCTATTTCCTGGCTGCAGAGAGCCTGTATAGTGGTGTAGAGCACTGTGCCTGTATAGTGGTGTAGAGCACTGTGCCTGTATAGTGGTGTAGAACACTGTGCCTGTATAGCGGTGTAGAACACTGTGCCTGTATAGCGGTGTAGAACACTGTGCCTTGCAGTAACACGCATAGGGAGTCTGCTTTGGTAGTGAAATAATACTGTGAGTCCGTATGACGTGCAGATGACAGGCGTCGCTCTTAGAATCACTGCACACGTCACTTATTTGGGCAGTCACGGGGCCAAAACTGACCAAATAACTCAAGTGTTAAAGCATCAGGTTTAAAGAACCGTGCAGAGGCCCAAAATCCTACTGTAGTGTGAAAGAGCGCACTCCATCATCAGCTGAGTTACACCATCATCAGCTGATTCCACATAGATGTCTACAGAACCTGTTCTATTAGATGCTTATACAAGTAGAGCCCTCGACAGAGTGGAGAGGGTATCAGCAGTAAGGTTGTGTTGACGTCACTGATTATTTTGCCCTTCCTCTGATCCGTCAGAACAAAAAAAAAAAAAAAAACGGAACCTGTCTGTGGAGCATCCGCCTTCACTCGGTCAGCATTTGGTCAGTAATCCATCAGTGCATCCAAACAGGAGTGCATCCAAAACAGAGATGAAACGTGAATGGAATATTTGCATGTCTTCTGTGTTTTGTACCCACTCCTGCCTTTGGCTACCAAATCATAAGCCAATTCTGATGGGACCATACAGGCCTTACAGCTGCTACACAGACAGGATCCGTTGTGTGTCTAATTTTTCCTTCCTTCTGACAGATCAGAAGAAGGGTCAAATAATTGATGATGTCAACCAGGCCAAAAAGGCAAAATAGTGGCCCAGTCATGAAGTAGGGAGGGCGGGAACAGCATGAGAAGTCCACAGAGTGGCCCAATGACAGTGTGGAGGTGGCAGTAGCATCAGGAGACCACAGAGTGGCCGAGTGACATAGTGTGGAGGTGGAAACGGCATCAGGATACCACAGAGTGACCCGGTGACAGAGTGGGGAGGTGTGTGGCACTAACAGTACCCGTAGATGATAGTGGGTGTAAAATTGAGCACTTGGCATTAGATGTGTGGCATCAGGCGATTGGCAGCATTAGAATTGTAGCTGAGGCAGGTAGTCAGAAGACACCAGTCTCTTTTGTCAAGGTTTGGGTGAGGCGGCATGGATGATCCAATCTGATGCATCAGGCATTGGTGAGTGGAAATCCTGGCTGATTCACGCCTGACTCATCTTGACCAAGGTCAGTCTCTTCACATTTTGTAGACAGGTGAGTTCTTCTTGGGGTAGCTATGGCCCCCGACGCAATAAACAACCGCTCTGATGCAACACCACTGGCCAGGCAGGGCAGCTTTTCCAGGACAAACTCAGCCAGTTGCGGCCACAAATCCATTTTGGCTGCCCAGTAGTCCAGCGGATCTTCAATGATGGCTGGCAGGGTGTACTCCAAGTATGTCACCACCTGTGGGTTCAGGTTCTGCTCTATGTCTAGCTGCTGGTGAGTAGTTTCTTCACTATGCAGGTGAATAAAGCTGCTCATCAGCAACTCTAGACTCAAGCTGCTGCTGATGGAGCAGGTATTTCTCCTGCCCCCCCCCCCCAAGCAGCCATGGCAGTTGAACGTGAGCGCAGAGGGCCCTGCGAGAGGATTAACGATGGCGCAGATAGGCAGCAGCAAACTGACTTCATAGGATGTCTCTATAGTAGTTCAGTTTGTTATCCCTCTCATCTCCCTCTTGCTCCTCCAGCTGCTCCTGCTCCTCCTCTCCTGTCACCTGTGTAGAAAAACCACCCATTTCGCTACACAATGCTTGTGCTCTAATTTCCTCCTCCTCCAGTTCAGCCCCCACAGGGCTCATGTGGCCGTGAGATGTAGGCGCCACGTCTCCAGTCCCCTGACCAGCCAGATTTACCAGTATATTTTCCAGGATATGAATCAGTGGAATGACGTTGTCCATCCTGTAGTCCTGGCGATTGACAAATAAAGTGGCCTCCTCAAAGGGCCTGAGCAAACGGCAGGTGTCACGCATGAGCTGCCACTTGCTAACATCGAAGTTACATAGGGGAGTACCTCTGTCCGCCTGTATCATCAAGAAATTGTTGATAGACTTTCTCTGTTCATACAGTTGGTCCAACAAATGGAGGGTGGAATTCCAATGGGTGTAAACTTCGCATATCAGCCTATGTTGGGGGACGCCGTTCTGCCACTGCAGCTCAAGGAGTGTGTGCTTTGTGGTGTACGAGTGGCTGAAGTGCATGCAAAGTTTCCTGGCCATTTTTAGGATGTCTTGCAGTTGGGTAGAAGACTTCAGGAACCACTTGACAACCAGATTGAACACGTGCGCCATGCAGGGCGCATGGCTCAGCCCTCCTAGACGCAGTGGCAACATCATGTTCTTCCTGTTGTCTGTCACCATGGTTCCGATTTTGAGTTGTCGCGGAGAACGCCAGGATTCTTTTTCTTGATGAAGTACACGGAGCAGTTCCTCCCCTGTGGGACTCCGTTCGCCCAGGCAAACTAGGTGCAGAACAGCGTGACACCGCCGTGCCTTGCACATGTGGTATGCTGGTGGGACACTGTGAATTGTTCCTGCAGTGGAGATTGAGGACAAGGTGGAGGATGATGAGGCAGAGGCGAACATTGTCGCAGGGCCGGCATGAGAACGTGGATGCGGAAGCGGAGTCACCTGGCCAAGTTGCTGGTTTGGCTGGGCAAGAACCACATCTACCCAGTGGGCCGTAAAGGACATATATTGTCCTTGACCGTAGTTGCAGCTCCACACATCGGCGCTGCCTTGCACTTTGGCAGACACCGACAGGCAAAATAACAATAACTTTTACAAAGACAGGTGCACTCTGCGGTCTTACTAAACCTTCATACTGATGTAAAATTGAGAGATTAGCCAACATATCTTACTGTGAGGACATGTCTGAGCCCGAGCACCGCGCCAAGGTTTCTCAAGTAGTTTGGGACCTAACGCTAAACCTACCTATGCCGTATGGGCAATACCAGGAGCCAGTGGGCAAATTATAGGAGCGTGAGGTCCGACTCACAGCAAACTCCCAGTTACCACCAGCATGCAGCCATGCTTACAATGGGAGGAGGGAGAGAGCTCTGAGCCCCACCCAAGACTGACTGATATAGCCCAGGCCTCACATGTGCACCAGAATGTTGCCTGTAGATGGAAATAAAGGCATATTCAGACTAGGAGTTTTTACACCTCCAAACAATTCTATATATAAACTACAAATTGGCGTGGTAATGAAAAGCAGAAAGTGCTCAACCCCATATGCAGTGGCGCATCTATACCAGGGGGGCAGATCCTGCACTTGTGGTCCGCTGCTAATGGCAATTCCCAGCAAAAATGCATACAATGGAGGATGTCCGCAGCAGACCACAAGTACCACAATAGACATCCTACACAGGATAGCAAATGTGTGGATGTGATAAGCAATCAAACAATAACAATAACGTTTACAAAGACAGGTGCACTCTGCGGTCTTACTAAACCCTTATACTGATGTAAAATTGAGAGATTAGCCAACATATCCTACTGTGGAGGACATGTCTGAGCCCGAGTACCGCACCAAGGTTTCTCAAGTAGCTCGGGACCTAACGATAAACCACTTCCTGCTTTTCATTACCAGAATGAGGAACAATTCATACATCCAGAATTGATAAAGCATAAGAATACCACCAAATGTATGATAAAGAAATCCAGTTCTAGATCACCTGAACATTTTTAGGTTTCTAGAACATTTTCAGAACATTGGAACATCTAGAGAACTTTTTTACATCGATTCCCATAATGTAATTTTTGAAATAACGTTTTACTTAATTTTTTTATTTTTTTTTATTTAAATGTATGATAAAGAAATCCAGTTCTGGACCACCTGAATATTTTTAGGTTCCTGGAACATTTTCAGAACATTGGAACATCTATAAATCTTTTTTACCACTTTTTTACATCTATTCCCATAATGTATATACTGAAATACCTTTTACTTGTGAAAACGCATAAATAACGCATGGAAATTACTGATTTTCTATTTGTTATTCACTATTATTTTTATATGTATCATTCTTCAGGCTCACAATATGTTTAATGTCAAAGCTTTTGGAGACAATATCCACAAATGTGCATTGGAACTGCATTATATAGTTTTTATAGTGGGAATTTAAACATATGTGTGGTATAACTATCTAGGATCCAATTTCATGATCAAGATCCAGTACAGACTTTGAGATGGACCCTTATGAAACTATTAAAGGGGTGTAACAAAATGGAGGTCCCACCCACTGAGGAAGGAACCAGTAGAGTTCTGAAACGCGTCTGGTATGCGCGGGGAACCTGGCAAAAACGCCAACACGTTTCGGAATTCATGTATTCCTTCGTCATGGATAGGTAAGTATCTTAGACCGCCTGGTTAAATAGGCTTCCCGTTCCCTTGACATATCTTGCATATTTCAAAGGGGATTAACCTTTTACCTGCCTTACTTTATTTGTTATTCCCAGAATCTTTCCAACATACGGTTTTAAGGCTCTTTGCAACAGCTCCTTATGAATGAGATCTTCTTTACCGGAAAGTATTTTTTTTTTTTATTGGAAAGCAAATAATTGAATTTCTTGATTTAAGCCTCTGGGTGCCGGGCTATTAAGCCTATAGATCCACCTACTTTCACACCATGACATTTGTTTTATATAGTCACCACCCCTCACATCCATTTTCACTTTCTCAATCCCTCCAAATGATGAGCCTAGAAATCGTCCTTCATGGTATTCAGTGTAGTGACGTGATAGTGGATGGCCATCATATTTTTTTGGTATGTTTTTTATATGTTCTCTTATTCTTATTTTTAGAGCCCTTTTTGTTCGCCCTACATATATTTTGTCGCAGGGGCATTTTATATAATATACTACCCCTTTTGTATTGAATGTAATATAATCCTCAATTTTATGCAGGTCGAATTTCTGTAATAAAACTTTTTAAAAACTAGCCAGATTACGTGCTTTTTTTAAAGTGAAAATTGGATGTGTAGTTATTTTTTCCTCTATAGTTTTATCCTGTTTAAAGATATCCCAATGTCGTTTGACAATTCGTTTGAAGGCCCCTTCTTTTTCACTATATTGTGTTATAATTGGGACTCTAATGGTTCCTCCGTCCTCTTTATGTTCTGCTTTTGTCTCATGTGTTTTATTCTGTAGTAACATGTCACGGTTCATCTTCTTTATTTCTTCTTTTATGGGCTCTAATTTATTAATTTCATATTCCTTTTCCTCAAATTTCTTGTATCTTAGACCTCCTGGTTAAATAGGCGTCCTGTTCCCATGACAACTCTTTCACTACTATTTCAATGGGGATTTGCCTTTTACAGGTGTACAATCTCCATTATCATATAATTACAACCTTTTCTGCCCCATACACCGTGCAGCAAACCGCATAGATAGCAAGGAGGACTGGATAGGAGCAGCTTTTAAAAAAGAAGACATAATATAACAAATAAAAAGTAAGAACGAGAAAGCAAATTAAAAGTATTCCACAAAATGAGTGAACTCTGGCTAGATCGCAAGGATAGTATTAAACGTGTCCAAACCTTTTTTAATCTCCCCAATAAGATCAGCCCTGACCCAAATGAACAATTTTTCAAGAAAAGCTATGTCATTTATCATAGAAAAAAGGAAAAATGGACTAGTTAAAACTAACTGTGAAATTGTACACTTATTTCATGTACTAAAACCATATAGAGATCATCCAGAAATCGCTAAAATCTCTAAATCTATGAGAATGCGGATTAAAACAAAAGAAGAAATTATCACTAAAAAGAAATTGTGATGAGCGGCAGGGGCTATATTCGAATTCGCGATATTTCGCGAATATTTTGTAGAATATTCATCATATATTCGCAAATTTTGAGAATTCGAGATTATTTTATTGAATGCGAAAAATCGGCAATGTAAAAATCGTGTAATGCGAATTCGTAACACGAAATACAGGCGTGGGTCACTTTGGCTACATTTTTCAAGCTGCTAGAAGTTTCCTGAGACTTGAGAAAAAAGTTGGCATGGCAGAACATTACAATAGCTTTATATGCAAAGTGCTCCAATATATTCACGATTGCGCTAATCGTCAGTGATTAGAATATTTTTCGCAACTTCACATTTTAGCAGGTCTGACTACAGATTACTGATTGGCGCACTAAGTATTGCTGTGAACTTGACATTGCTTCCTTCTCATTGGCCCACAAGCAAGAAGCAGAGAGGAATCATGTGTTCAGATGGAAAAAAAATGCTGAATATTCGATATAAGGAATATATAGCACTATATTCTAAATATTCGCGATAAAAAGTTGCTATTCGAATATTCTTGCTCAACACTAAAAAGAAACATAAATTTGAAAGATATTTAGTACCAGCAATGAATATTAAAATAGATGAAACAGATAGTATATCTTATAGAAATATATCCTGTTTCAATACAATAGATGAAACAAAATGTGAAGGACAAGAAATCTCTTTAGAGGATATTACTATTCATAACACCAGTACAGAAGAATCTAGTGTAGAGGATGATGCTATGAGTGGGATTAACCCAATACCACTCACACCAGAAATACACATACGAAGAAACATAGAAAATGGCTCTATACAATTGACAATAGATATGAGACTTTAAATGTACTAAAAAGAAGAATACAATAAAGGTAAAATTAAAACCAACACCAATCTGCAGAATACTAACTTACAAGAGACAAAAAAGGCTAGTTATAGTGCCATCGTTCAAAGGGGGAATACTTACCCTAAAAGAAAAGCACCCAAACCAGTACTAAGACAAATCAAGTAACTAAAGACAGTGTAAATAAAAATAATGTGAAAAGAAAAACTGTGAGGAAGGATTTTTTTCAGGCAAAACCATCAAGAAAACAACACAAAGAAGAAAGAGGGGGAGGGGACTAACCAAAATAAAGAAAAATAGTATAATGAAGCGACAAGGAATATATAATTTAAGCAAATATGTTCTAAATAAAGAAGAACCAGAATTGTTACATAAAGGTCTCAAATTTGCCCCTTCCTCAAAATTTTGCCCTTTTAATGCTTTTATTGGCATAAAGAAATTCTTAAGGAATTTGGCTTTACAAAAATACTTCATTAAAAAAGATTAAATAAATAAGCACAATAATAAAAGTAAAAATACAAATAAAGATCAAAGTAATAAAGAAGAAATCAGCTAAAAAGACATTATGTATAACCATACAGGTCTAAAACCTAGATCCAACTTTAACCATCTGAGTGAATACTCTGACGCATTTAAAACTTTCCAAACTCTAGTATTAAGAGATTTAAGGAAAATTAACCCCAGTAAAAGAAGACGCATACAGAATTTGACTAAAGAAGAAAAAAGGGGAATAAAACACTACAAATGAATAATGACATCATTATTAGACCTGCAGACAAAGGGGGGGGGGGGGGGGGTTGTAATTTTGGATCAGGAGACATATCACAAGACATCTATGTGACTATTGACAGACGAAAAAACATATAAAAAACTCCTTTTTAACCCCACCAACCAGTACAAAAGTAAATTAGGTAAACTAACCAAAAAGGGGAAAGAAAAGGGAATATTGTCAAATAAGGAAGCTATCTATATTAATAACCAAAATCCCAGGATCCCAATATTTTTATTATCTCCCAAAAATACATAAATGTAAAACTATTCCCCCGGGGATACCAATTATATCAGGGATTGGGGGTCTTACCTCTAATCTATCAAGATATGTAGATGTATTTCTACAGGACTATATACAGAAACTTCCAGCATATCTGAAAGATACAAAACACATCCTACAATTATAAAGTGATATAGAATGGCAGGATGACTATATTCTAGGGACCTTCAACGTCACCTCTTTATATACTATAATAGAAAACAAGAAAGGGAGAAAAGCTACAAAAATTTTCCTGGAAAAAGAAAATCGGATGCCTAGGGGAATGTATTACGTTTATTTTAACCCACAATTATTTTAAATATGAAAATGAGTTTTATCTTCAGACGTGGGGGACCGCGATGGGGACCAGGTTCGCACCGAGTTTTGCTAACCTGTACATAGGGAGGTAGGAGGAACTATACCCTCAGGGTGTCCTGGGTGCGAACCTGGTCCTCTGGAAAAGAGTTATCGACGATGTTGTTTTTATTTGGAAAGGGAACGAGGACTCACTGACACAATTTTTTACTGATATAAATAAAAATGACTTTTTTTAATCTCACTATTTTTATTAAGGAAGGCCAGATTCAAACTAAAACCTATCATGAATGTATATGAACACAACCTAAAATAGAAAGCTGGTCACACTTATATATAATGACGCCCAAGGTATATAAACGCTAAATTGAATTATTGAAAGTCTTAAAAGATATGTCTTTAATGATATCAATTTAAAATGATAGGCTCAACAATTGTATGTAATATCAAAAACCTCTCCTGGAGGACAAAAAAAATTCCCTGCCAACTACAGTGAACTGGTCGGGTTTGAAAAAATGTGGAGCCAGGAGGTGTGAACACTGGCCCACTCGGAGGAGTGAGTTTAGGAAAACAACAGTGATAGAAATAAAGAGAGGGAGACAGGTACTGGGTCTCAACCCCTATATATCCCTGTGTTCTGTCATAGGCACTCCATCATTCTGACCCTAGATGGCCCTCAGACCTATTGTTTGACTGCCCAGCTTCGTCGGAAGTAAAGGACCAGTCACCTCTAGAAAGGTCAGATGCAAGGAAGAAAAAAAAATAAAAAATAAACACTGTCCCTTTTTTTTTTTTTTTTTTTTTTACGCGTTTCACTGGCTTGCGCCAGATCATCAGGGGACTCAGATATAAAACCAGGACCACAGGTAGATAGTGACAGGCAGTATGTACCTATCTCAGCATTCCATATACTGCTGAGGCAGCAAAGAACACAATCCTAAACAATGTGTGAGGATGTACTTAGCTTGCTGGGTCATCTACTCGGGTCCAGGGTCCCCACCTATCCTGCGTGTGGCAGTGGGAGCGGGTCATTCACGCTGGCGTCCTTTTTAAAAACGCGTGCGTCATCTAGGCTCCTCCCCCCTGTACCATGTGATCGGTCGCGTCACTCGTTGTCGTCACATGATCGAGGGCGGTAACAGGCCGTCCATGCTAATGCGGCCGCATCACTCAAAGGTGATTGGTCGCGCAGTAGGAGGGGGCGGGTCTACGGGTAGGACTGGTGGCGAGGCGGAGGTGAGCCACTCCCACTCCCCACCATTAACCCATATTCCTGGCTAGTCAGGTGAAGGTGCGTCGCTCCTTAATATCCTGGGAGGGGCTACCTAGGGCACTTAAAGGCAAGTTAGAAATGTTGCAGTTTGAATGGCCATATATAGGTAGTATAGAGATGAATGACCAAAAACATACAGTGTGGACAGGAACGTAAATAATTATATATATACATAAAACAGCTCTGCAGCTGTAGTCAAGGGTCACAACATTTAATGTCTCCATATGTACATACAAAGTGACGCACAGATGGAGAGATCTCAGATGACAAATGCAGTTGTGTATGTGGAGATACAATGTGAGGGGTATCGCTGGAATGGACCTCCTGGCAAAGTATAGATATCAGTACATTCTATAGATATGGTGGATCTAGAACGATCAGTAAGGGTATGTCACTTGGGGAGCAGGAGATAGTTCGAGCTAGTGCGTGGATCTAGATTCCTCAATGAACGAGCTGAATGAAAGCTGCTCGTTGAGGCCTGCAGGATAGGAAGTCTTGAGCTCAAAGATCCACCACGTCTCCCGCTGTAATATCCTCCTGTCCCAGTTACCCCCTCTCTTCAACGGGGGGATTGATTCAATACCCATGAAGGTGATGCCTTTAAAGTTACCATTATGGCTAATTTCAACGTGTTTGGCGAGGGGGGTATCCCTTTTGTTCCTGATGTCTCCGAGGTGTTCCCCCACCCTCCTACGAAATTCCCTTGTGGTTTTACCCACATACTCTAATCCACAATGGCAAGTGGCCTTATAAATGACACCCTTAAATCTACAATTCAAAAAATTCTTGATATTGTAGGTCTTACTAGTATTGTTGCTTTTGAAGGTGCACCCTTTTTTAATGAAGGGGCAGGCCATGCAGCCACTGCAGCGAAAGCAACCCACCGGCGGTTTTAACCAGCCGTCTGTTCGGTCGTTGGTCTCGCTGAAGTGGCTGCGTATAAGCCTGTCACGTATAGACCGACCCCTACGGTAGGTAATGTTAACAGAGGGTGCAACCACATCCTTGACATCTGGATCAAGTAACAGGATGTTCCAATGTTTGGAGATGACCTCCCGTACCTCTTTGGCTGCCCCATCAAAAGTTCCGATCAGGCGAATTTGTTTATCACCTTTATCTGTCTTATTTGGGTGCAGCAATTCAGATCGACTCCTAGAGCAGGCCTTCTGATATGCTGCCCTAAGGGTCGAGTCGGGGTAGCCCTTTTCCTTAAATCTTGTCCGTAAGTCATCGGCTTGTAGTTTGAAATCCCTCATACTGGAACAGTTCCTCCTCATTCTCAAATACTGTCCCGTAGGGATACCCCTTTTGAGCGGGAGGGGATGATGACTGTTCCAATTGAGGAGGGCATTGGTTGAAGTGGGTTTTCTGTAGGTTTTAGTATGAATCTCCCCTTCTCTCCCTCTCATGATGACAACATCCAAAAAGGGTAAAGTGTCCTTTTGGACCTCTGACGTGAACCGTAGTCCCACATCATTAATGTTGAGACTGTCAACAAAGTGTTGTAGCTGACCAGCCTCCCCATTCCACAATAGAAATATATCGTCGATGAACCTGACCCACGTCCCCACCTGTGTGACGACATGGGTCCGGGAATCACCGAAAACAATATTCTCCTCCCACCAGCCCAGGAACAAGTTGGCGTACGATGGGGCACATGGGCTCCCCATCGCTGTGCCCCTGAGCTGGTGGTAGAATACCCCATCAAAAAGGAAATAGTTAGATGTCAACGTAAATTCCAAGAGTTTAATGACCAGGTCATTATGAGCATAGAATTGTCGGCCCCTAGTCATAAGAAAGGTCTCAACTGCTCTCAAGCCCAATCGATGTGGGATTGAGGAGTATAACGCCTCTACGTCTATTGAGGCCAACCAGGTGTTACCATCAATACAGACTCCATCCAAACGCCCCAAAAGGTCACTAGTGTCCCTAATGTAAGATGGCAAGGTCCTCACAAAAGGGGCCAGGATAAAATCAAGGTAGATACCCACATTTTGTCCCAAGCTATTCACCCCGGCCACTATGGGTCTCCCCTTGAGTGGTGTTGTTCCCTTGTGAACCTTGGGGAGACTATAGAAAGTCGGGATCGTGGGATATTTTTTAAATAGGAAATCAAACTCTTCTCCTGAGATTAAGCCAGCAGATCTGGCCTCACCCAGGATGTTTTTCAGTGTTGTTTTATAACCAATTGTGGGATCACTTTTAAGTCTTTCGTATGTGTCTTTATCCTTTAACAAATCAAGGCATAGATTTTTGTAATCTGAAGTGTCCAGAACCACCACATTACCCCCTTTATCGGAGGATTTAATTGTGATGGTCTTGTCACTTGCCAGATTTTCTATCGCCCTGTATTCATCTTTGGAGCAATTGAATCTGGGTTTCTCCAGAGTCATTTTCTCCAGGTCTCGCGACACTTGGTTTAGGAATACATCAATGCAGGACTCGCGACACTTAGGACAGTGTTTCTTTATTATTATTTTTATTTTTTTTCTTCCTTGCATCTGACCTTTCTAGAGGTGACTGGTCCTTTACTTCCGACGAAGCTGGGCAGTCAAACAATAGGTCTGAGGGCCATCTAGGGTCAGAATGATGGAGTGCCTATGACAGAACACAGGGATATATAGGGGTTGAGACCCAGTACCTGTCTCCCTCTCTTTATTTCTATCACTGTTGTTTTCCTAAACTCACTCCTCCGAGTGGGCCAGTGTTCACACCTCCTGGCTCCACATTTTTTCAAACCCGACCAGTTCACTGTAGTTGGCAGGGAATTTTTTTTGTCCTCCAGGAGAGGTTTTTGATATTACATACAATTGTTGAGCCTATCATTTTAAATTGATATCATTAAAGACATATCTTTTAAGACTTTCCATAATTCAATTTAGCGTTTAAAACCTATCATGAACTCACTGACACTAATAGCTTTATTTCATTGAATAGCTGTCATTTACCAATATGAATATTCCTCGCAGTCGTTATATTAGACTGCAGAGAATTTGTAGTACAACTGAACAGTTTGAAGAGGAAGCAAACGAATTACACAAGAAATTTGAGGAAAAGGGATATAAAATGAATAAATTAGAGCCCATAAAAAAAAGAAATAAAGAAGATGAACATAACATGAAGATGACATGTTACTACAGAATAAAACACATGAGACAAAAGCAGAACATAAAGGGGACGGAGGAACCATTAGAGTCCCAATTATAACCCCAGATCAATCGTTTCAAAAGTCCAGCTCACCTGTTTTTCCAACGTGCACGGCAAAAGTTGAAGTCAAACTTGTATAGTCACGTAAAAACAAAGGTGATCCGGCACTGAAGGGTCCTATTTTCGACATTTCTTTATTACCAAAACTTTAACATATATGGAACAGGACAGGACATAGAGCAGCCTTCTCCCTCTTACTCCCGTTTAGCCGACATGTTTCGAGCCGCTCTTAGTCGTGGCCAATTATAACACAATATAGTGAAAAAGAAGGGGCCTTCAAACGAATTGTCAAACGACATTGGGATATCCTTAAACAGGATCAAACTATAGGGGGAAAAATAACTGCACATCCATCTTTCACTTTAAAAAAAGCACGGAATCTGGCTAGTTTTAAAAAAAGTTTTATTACAGAAATTAGGGATGGCCCAGACCTGCATAAAATTGAGGATTATATTACATGCAATACAAAAGGGGTAGTATATTATATAAAATGCCCCTGTGAGAAAATATTTGTAGGGTGAACAAAAAGGGCTCTAAAAATAAGAATGAGAGAACATATAAAAAACATACAAAAAATATGATGGCCATCCACTATCACGTCACTACACTGAATACCATGAAGGACAATTTCTAGGCTCATCATTTGGAGGGATTGAGAAAGTGTAAAATGATTGTGAGGGGTGGTGACTATATAAAACAAATGTCACGGTGTGAAAGTAGGTGGATCTATAGGCTTAATAGCCCAGCACCCAGAGGCCTAAATCAAGAAATTGAATTATTTGCTTTCCACAAAAAAATAAAAATAAATGTTACTTTCCAGTAAAGAAGAACTCATTCATAAGGAGCTGTTGAAAAGAACCTTAAAACCGCATGTTGGAAAGATGCTGGGAATAACAAATAAAGTGAGGCAGGTAAAAGGTTAATCCCCAATGAAATATGCAAGAGTTGTCATGGGAATGGGACGCTTATTTAACCAGGAGGTCTAAGATACTTACCTATCCCTGACAAAGGAATACGTGTATTCCGAAACGCGTTGGATGTTTTTTTTTACCATTGGAGGCATCCGTACTTACAAGTGTGATGTCACACGAGAACGTTCTCGGACTAACTTTTGCCGGCTTCGCCGCGTGTGCGCCAGCTACCGGCCGGAGCGGCGCATGCATGAGAGTGGAAGCGAGAAGAGCAAGTGATTTAACATCAGCACTTGGGAGGGAACAAGAAAATTGCCTGCACTAGATCACCAATGGTTCTTTAAACATCAGAGACAGGTGAGAACTTGCAGTATATTATTATTGAATATACCTAGAAATATGAGAAAGTACTTTACTGACAATATACTAGTTTTCACCTTATACATAGATAGAAGAAAGTGTCTTTATCAGCGCGGGGACCCAGCTAACTTTTGATTGTCTGTATTTTCATACCGAATACTGGTTGTTCACCCTTCTCGACCCCTGCAACAAAGAGAACTTCTCATCTCTCATTCATCTAGTGGAGAGGACAAGCAAAATGGTGCAATACCAGAAGGTCCTTGTTGGAAAAATTGCTCCAAAAATTTCCAGCTGACAACGCTGGCGGCAGAGTCCGTAGTTCCTTGGCCAACTGAGGAGGGGAGACGAGGGGAACACACAGCAGTTCAAACAGGAGGCAGGGCAACATTCTCCAAGGCCTGGGACAGTTTCATGACACCCCGCCAGCACCCTTAACCTGATGCGTGGCCTAGTGTCACAAGGAGGGAAAAGTTTTGGAAGATGGTGAAGGAGTACGTAGCAGACCGTGTCAGCGTCTTCAATGATCCCTCTGTGCCTTACAGCTATTGGGTGTCCAAGCTGGACATGTGGCACTAACTGGAGCTCTACGCCTTGGAGGTGCTGGCCTGCCCTGCCGCCATAGTTTAGTCAGAGCGGGAATTTAGTGCTGGTGGTCGCATAATAACTGATAAGTGTATCCGCTTGTCCACTGGCAATGCTGACAGGTTGACTCAGATAAAAATGAACAAGGCCTAGATTGCCCCAGACTTCTCAACTCCACCAGAGAAAAAGGGGCTGAACATAAAGGCACTCTAAATGTGGCTTTTATGGTGTATTGAATGCACTGTATTAGTGATGAGCGGCAGGGGTCATATTCGAATTTGCGATATTTTGTGAATATTTAGATGAATATTCGTTGAATATTTGCGAATTCGTATATTTGTTATATTATTCTATTTATTTTTTTACTCGAAAAATCGGCAAGGTAATGATCGTGTAATATGCGAATATTACGCGATCAATACAGGCGTGGATCAAAAACGAATATATACTATAGAATTTAGTGCTATATATTCGTTTTTTAGAATATTCATAATTTTTTTCCATCTGAAGTCATGATTGCTCCCTGCTTAAGTAACATAAGCAAGGAGAAATCTGTCATGGGGAAGGAAGGTAGAGAGGAAGTGCACCCCCTAAACTGCCACCCTTAACCCTGTCCCTGCCTACTTGCACCACTCGCCCTAGGTGACGGGGCGCAACTGGGTGACGGTCCCTGACCTACGTAAGTGTAGAGCAGAGCGAACAGACAAAGAGAGGAACAGACAGCCAAGGCAGAAGGCAGTACACAAGACTAAGGCAAACGGGTAGACAGGGAGGTAGATAAGACAACAGTACCCAGTGATGGGAAAGGCAATGGCGGGTCAACTAGCCGAGGTCGGTCCGGGAGGTCACGTCAATACAAGGGATGAGGCAGGAGATGAAATCCGAGAACGAGCCGAGGTCAAATGCGAGAGATCGCGTAGGTACCAAGGGAGCGGGCAAAGCGAGGTCAATACCAGAGGTCAAGAAGGAAGCAATAATAATAGCACACACAGCCCTAGAGTCGAAAATCACAGGCAACCTGTAGCCAGCAGGCCGTCTGTATTTATAGTGGGGAGTGAGGGTCATGTGACGTGGCCAGCGTCACATGACCGACAGACAGACAAGTCGAGCACCGAGTGATCAGCTCGGCGCTCAAGGCAGACCTAGGAGCAGGGGGCCTCCCAGATAGCAAAGCCGCTCTGGGAACAAGGATGAACACAGATCCTCACTCCCGAAGCTAAGCAGCAGGTCTGCAGCTGATGGGAGACCAAGTGCGCCTTCGGTGCCCCGTTACAGAAATCACGACTTCAGATGGAAAAAAATGACGAATGTTCTAAAAAACTAATATATAGAGCAATATAGTGCTATATTCGTAATATTCTAAAACAAGAATATATAGCAATATAGTGAATATTCCAAAAAAATAATAATAAAGGGCAATTTAGTTAATATTGTGCTATAATCATTTTTTTAATAGTTGTAATTTTTTTCCAATCTGAACTTCAGATGAGAAAAAAATTACAACTATTAGACAATGAAGATTATAGCACTATATTAGCTAAATTGCCCTTTATTAGTTTTTTTGGGGAATAGTCACTATATTGCTATATATTCTTGTTTTAGAATATTACGAATATAGCACTATATTAGCTATATTGCTCTATATATTAGTTTTTTTAGAATATTCGTAATTTTTTTCCATCTGAAGTTACTTAAGCAAGGAGCAATCATGACTTCAGATGGAAAAAAATTACTAATATTCTAAAAAACGAATATATAGCACTAAATTCTATAGTGTTATATATTCGTTTTTGACCCACTTTAGGAGTAGTGTTGATTGTGAATTTTCGTAATGCGAATTTTCGTAATGCGATAAATATATTCATCATTTATGACGAATATATTTATCGCATTACGAAAATTCACATTACGAAAATTGACAATCAACACTACTCCTAAAGTCAAAGATATTGCAGCCTTCTCATTGGCCCACAAGCAAGAAGCAGGGAGGGATCATGTGTACTGATTAAAAAAAAATCTTGAATATTCAAAATTACGAATATATTTCACCAGGGCAGTTTCTAGTGAATTTTGCCAACAGGCCGAACAATACAAAAGCGTCCCCCCCATTCACGCTTAAAGAGGACCTTTCATGGGTCCCAACATTGCAAGATAACCATCAAGCTGTGTAGAGCGGCGCCCAGGGATCTCACTGCACTTACTATTATCCCTGGGCGCCACTCCGTTCGCCCGCTCATTTGCTAACTTCGCAACAGGGAGGAGACATCAGCTTATCTCCTGGGCGTTCCTTCTCCCAGGCTGTGAGCTCTGCACTGCAATTGGACAGCGCTACAGCCTGGGAGAAGGAACGCCCAGGGAGAAACAGGGCAGACTCCTCCCTGGTGAATCGATAGTAGCAATTACCATAGAGCGCGGGAGAAGGTTACGGGGCTACAGCCGGCGAATGGAGCGGCGCCCAGGGATAATAGTTAGTGCAGGGAGATCCCTGGGCGCCGCTCTACATGGCCAGATAGTTATCTTGCAATGTTGGGACCCATGAAAGGTCCTCTTTAATGTCTCCACAGATCTCAGTTTGGTCACTTTCCTTTTCCTTTCAATTTGTTTACCACATACACATCCAGTGACGTCTCTTTGATGTAGATGTTCTCTTTCCTCGTCTTCTCCTTTCAGACCTTCAGACCAAACCATCATTTTTTAGACATTTCTCGTCTCTGCAGTTTGACAAAAAAATCTTAGTTTACTACTTTTCCATCATCTGGACAAATCATGCTACCACCCCCAATACTCTGCCTGCTGTGCTCCCCAATACTATACTGCAGAAACAGATAAACCCCCTGCTTATAGTAGTACCATGCAGAGCCCCTTATATATAAAAAAAACCCTTCTTTGTGGCCTCACTAGAAGACCCTATAGTGCCCCCCAATAATATGCCAGTAAGAAGTGCCCCCATAGATGCCCACCAATAATGTGCCAGTAAGAAGTGCCCCCATAGATGCCCCCCAATAATGTGCCAGTAGGTGCTCCTATAGATGCCCCCCAATAATGTGCCAGTAAGAAGTGCCCCCATAGATGCCCCCCAATAATGTGCTAGTAAGTGCCCCCATAGATGCCCCCAATAATGAGCCATTAGGAAGTACCCCCATAGATGCCCCCCAATAATGTGCCAGTAAATGCTCCCATAGATGTCCCCCAATAATTTGCCAGTAAGTGCTCCCATAGATGCCCCCCAATAATGTGCCAGTAAGTGCCCCCATAGATGCCCCCCAATAATGAGCCAGTAGGAAGTGCCCCCATAGATGCACCCAATAATGTGCCAGTAAGTGCTCCCATAGATGCCCCCCAATAATGTGCCAGTAAGTGCCCCCATAGATGCCCCCCATTAATGAGCCAGTAGGAAGTGCCCCCATAGATGCCCCCCAATAATGTGCCAGGTTGTGCTCCCATAGATGCCCCCAATAATGTGCTAGTAAGAGCCCCCATAGATGCCCCCCAATAATGTGCCAGTAAGTGCCCCTATAGATGCCACCCAATAATGTGCCAGTAAGTGCCCCCATAGTTGCCCCCCAATCATGTGCCACAATAGAAGCACTCATCCCCCGATCCAATCTCCGCCCTGACTCTAATTATATTCTTAGCAATTTGCCCGTTGCCTCCCCCTGCATCGCCAGTGTGACCAACGCCCCCCTTTGATTTACGCCCTGTTCGGTGGCACCCCTCGTCTGGCCCTAGAAACGGCCCTGTATATAACTATATTCTAAATATTCGCAAATTCTCGAAGTGCCGATATTTGAGTAAAAAAATTAGCAATTCGAATATTTGTGATAAACACTAATTCCCGTGCACCCCTTACACCACAAAAAAGGGTATATAGTTCAAGCTTCCTTTTCTCGTCCTCCTCCTCCATCATATCAACATGCGTATTAGGCTGCCCTCACTACTAATGTTTTTGTGTTTTTGAGGGTCACCAGCAGGCCATCAATCATCATTTTTCAAGGCTGTGTATGATGCCCTCCTTTATGTGTAATAAAGGGTGTATTGGAGTGCCTCTTCCTTGTAATTTTTGGCATAACTTGCACTTTATATACAAGTAAATATACAGGAAAGAATGTTTCCTAACAATTTTTCCTCTAAACAAAACAAAAGGTATAGGACGGCTCACCCTTTTCTTGATGATGTATAGGTACTCCAATCTAGTGCGACACCCAACTGGACAGTTCCGGAGAATAAAAAGGAACTGTACAAATGGCGACAAATTTGAAGAAGCTATTCAAATGAAGACAGAATTCCAGATAAAAAAATATCCAGACAAACTAATAGACGATGCATTGAATAAAGTAAGAGGGCTAGATAGGAGTACATTCTTTTCCCCGGATTCAGTAGGAATAAGGAAAAAACAAGAGGAGGACACGCTTCGTATAGTACTCCCCTTCAATGCACAACACAAAACCATCGAGAAAATCATAAACAAACATTGGCACCACATTAAGCAAGACAAAGTAGTAGGTGCTCTCATCCCTATGGTTCCACAAATAGTATATACCAAGGCCCCGAATTAGGGACTTAAAATAGCCCCCTCTATCAAATATTCCAAAACAGAGAATCAATCCATTAATAAATGGTTGAATAGGAGTGACTTCCACAGATGCGGAAGCTGCATTAACTGCAAGAATACTTCATTCCCCAGAAAAACCACAAAGGTAAACTCAACACAAAATACATTTTCATGGGGAAATAAAAACTTCATGACTTGTAACACCTCCAATGTGATCTATTTGATACAATGTACCTGTTCCAAACAATATATCGGTAGAACAAAAAGACCTTTGAAGGTCAGAATAGCTGAACACATTAATAATATCAAAAAAGGCTATGAGAAACATACATTGTCCAAGCATTTCAAATTGGTGCACAATCAAGATCCCAAAGACCTGATATTTATAGCAATAGAACAAATAACACGTCACTGGAGAGGAGAAGACCACATATCAAGGATGTCGAGAGCAGAATCCAGAAGGATTTTCGACTTTGGCAGCCTCCTACCAGATGGCTTGAATGCCGAATTAGAAATGTTTGGCTTTCTGTGAAGGGATGGGTGCCCTGGTCTGACGAGGGATCGCAGTCAGGCTGTTTTCCAGCACTGGGATCCTCTCTTGGGTCTGGGCCCCCATACCATGTTCATCATCTCAATCTCTCTATCAGGACTTCAAACCTTATAGCCTCGAGATATGGGGCCGTTTTGCACTACTAAATGATACTGCTTTCTAATTGGTGCCAATAAGCTCCACATGTTTGTTTTTATATATATGAACATAATGCCAAACACACACAAGAATCACTTGCACCTCTTGAAGTTAGAGTGATCTTCTATAAATAACACATTTTAGACAACATAATTTAATATCAATACCAAGTGCACTGTCACTATATGCACGGATTGTTATTTTTCAAGATGCACTAGATATCTATAATGAAGATATATCTCCAAAAGGTATCTATATTAGGAATACCCCAATTGTGAGGGGGCGGAGCTTGCGCCGGTCTGAGATGGCCGCACTTCCCTGAGCTCTGAGACACCGATCTCTATATACAGCGATATTAGCAATTATATGGCCTGAACTGAGCTGAAAATGGTAAAGATCGGGAACGCTAGACCCAGAGACCATTCTGCCTCCAGCAAAGTGCAAGCTACGCCGGGAGAAATGGATAAATTCCTAAAAAAGGCAGCATCAGCTTATGTGGCACGGGACTCAAAGATGGCGCCTGAACACTCACAGAAAAGCCTAGAGCGGCCGCTGGAAAGATCAGAGGAAGACAGCGACATGGAGGAACCGCAGGGCAAAGGTTCGCTCCCTATCACCAGGCACTACTTAAAGCATGCCCTCTGCAAGGCTATGGAGCCGGTTTTAGGCGAAATCACTGCGCTACGTCAAGAAATGAGACAGGTGGGGGACAGAGTAGAGGCACTTGAATCACATCAGGCCTCAGTCCTGGAACATCAAAAGGCCACCTCTGCCTCCTTCCAAAGATGCGGTACCTACCTAAACGACCTGCACAACGCCCTGGAAGACCAGGAGAACAGGGGGCGCCGAAACAATCTGCGCTTCAGAGGGGTCCCTGAGGCAGCCCGGCCAGGTGACGTAACCTCCATGATTTTATCGATATGCTCACAGCTTGTGGGCCCTGATTTTGATTATAATAGAACGTGCTCATAGAGCGCTGCGTCCCAAGCCCAAGCCGGAAGAACCCCCCAGGGACATAATTTGCAAATTTTTAAACTTTCAAGTTAAAACGGCGGTCCAAGAGGCAGCAAGAAATCGCCCTGATTTTTCCTATGAGGGATCGCAGATATCAGTCTTTCAAGACCTAGCCCCATCCACCCTCAGAAAACGCAGAGCCATGAAACCTCTGACGGAGTGGCTGCGCTCCCATAAAATACAATACAAGTGGAACTTTCCTTTTGGTATATCCTTTTCCCGAGAGGGACGATGCTATAACATCTCCACTTACTTGGAATTAGAAAATCTATACGACCAGCTGCAGATCCAGTCTTTGCAAGTGGAAAACTGGGAACTGTTCCAGGACCTCACCGGATTACCTGAAGTTCCGACCATCACCCCCTTCGTTTTGCAGCGGACCCCCAAAGCACAGAGATCTGGGAAAAGAGGTCGCCAGCTGACACCAAAAAGACTCACCCAAGCCTAATGTGTAATCTATTTAGCAACCGCTAGTTATGCTCCTCTTTCACCTATTTGGCGGTTGGCTGGTTATAGGTATCGTACTAAAACCCACTTTGTAATGTGTTGTTCTCCCCATTTTGCCATATATCCTTTCTTCTCAAGCATCTCCAGCCTTGCTTACTTCAGATAGGAATGTTGTTGTTCCCCAAACCTTTTCCTCATTCTATTGCCTAGTTATTGAATAATATTGCTCAGGTCTTGACTCCCTATTGATGGAGATCCCTTTTTGGGTCAGTAGACCTTTTTCCCCCTATGACTACATACTTGACCTACGAAAACGTAGGGCAATTTGTTAATTGCTGTTATGTTTATTTTGTTTATTCTGTTTATTTTGTTATGAAGGTACATATATCTTGTGCTCCAAGGTTCTGTCAGATGCAGGAACTCCCTCTGGTGTCCACTCTGCTCATCCAAACTCCACCCAGCTTTTCCAACAGAGTCGTGCTCTCCTGGAGGAGGAAGGACATTCAGCGAGGTAACGCACAACACACAAAACACAATGGCTGACCTATCATTTGCGTCCTACAATGTCAAAGGCTTTAATTCTCCATCAAAACGGAGTCAGGTTTTCTCATTGTTACGCAAATCGGGAGCTACTGTCCTACTCCTCCAGGAGACGCACTTCAAATTTAATCACTACCCCAACCTATCGTATGGCCACTATTCACAGTGGTTTCACTGTGGCGGCAGCTCCTCTGCCTCAGGGGGAGTGAGTATTGGGTTCCAGAGGAGGGTCCCTTTTTGCTACACTTCTCACCTGCAGGATCCTGATGGTCACTATTTATTGGTCAAGGGCAACATTGGCCCTCAGTCCTACACGTTCATTAACCTTTACGCTCCTAACACTGGACACCATAGCTGGTTTTCCAAGGTTTTCCCTGTTATAAAATCTTTTGCAGAAGGCCTGACCATAGTAGGAGGAGACCTTAATGCTACTTTAAACCCTCAACTAGACTCCTCAACCTCAAAATCGGCCTTGGCACTTAAAACTTTACGGTACATTAGAGAGGGGTTCTGGAACCTACATCTTATAGATGCTTGGCGTACATTCTTCCCTACTACATCAGACTTCACTTTCTACTCTAACGTCCATGGCACATATCAACGCCTGGACTACCTTTTTGTGTCTAAAGAACACCTTCAATACTGCCGAGATCCTCAAATAGGATCCATTCACCTCTCCGATCATGCTCCCATTTCCCTATTAATCTCTGCACCAGCCCCCAAACAGCACAAATTCAAATGGCGCCTAAATGAAGCCCTATTGGGGAATCCGAACACTAGAGACAAAATTGCGGAACTTCTCAAGGAATACTTTACCCTAAATAAGAATCCTGATATTTCTCCCCTTTCCGTATGGGATGCCCACAAACCTTTTGTTAGAGGACATTTCATAAGTATGGGCGCTCACCAAAAAAAACTGAGGAATGAGAAGCTGGATCTCTTATGCCAGAAAATAAAAAATTTTGAATCCCTACACAAACGTTCATTTTCCGCACTACAACTTCAGGAGTTGTCTGGTTATAGAGCGGAACTGAAATCAATGCTACAGCAATCCACAACTAAACTCTTTTTAAATTCACAACACAAATTCTTCGCCCATGGAGATAAAACCTCCAAATTTATGATGAGCAGAATTAGGAATAGAAGAGCTACAAACTATATCCATCAAATAATATCCCCACAAGGTTCCCCCCTATATTCTTCTAAAGAAATAGGTGCCCAATTTAGGGAGTTCTACGAATCCCTATATAATTTACCCCAAACGCTCCCCCCTGAAGCCCATGCCTCTGTGTTATCCTCCTTCCTAGATTCACTCTCAATACCAGTCATCACTGAAGATCAGAAACAGATGCTTGCCTCCCCATTTACTCTTACAGAACTCACAACCGCTTTAAAACAGACTCCCTCTGGCAAAAGCCCAGGCCCTGATGGCCTCCCTGTCCGATATTATAGAACATACCAACAATGCTTACTCCCCCACCTACTTGAGGTCTGTAACTTGACCCTACAAGGGGAAAAATTATCTAGGGACATGACACAAGCCCATATTACCCTGATTCCTAAAGAGGGGAAAGACCCTAAACATTGTGCCAATTATAGACCTATTTCCCTTCTCAACATCGACCTTAAGCTGCTTGCGAAATTATTGGCTAACCGTCTTTCGACCCTTCTTCCCTCAATGGTGCACGGGGATCAGGTAGGCTTTATCAAAGGTAGAGAGGGAAGAGATAATACAGTCAGAGTACTAAATATAGTGCAATTCTCTACTAACCGTTCTAGACCTCTCCTCCTGCTGAGCACGGACGCAGAAAAAGCGTTCGACCAAATTAATTGGTCTTTTCTGAAACACGTCCTAAGCCGATTCAACCTACCTGATCCCTTTGTACAATCCACCTTCGCAATGAACGCTCGGGCCTCGGCTTCTGTTCTGATCAATGGAGATCTGTCAGACCCCTTTTTCATCCAGAACGGCAATAGGCAAGGTTGTCCCCTTTCTCCTTTGCTCTTCGTACTAGCTCTGGAGCCGCTTCTCCTAAAGATGAGAGAGGACAAAGGAATTCGGGGAGTAGGGTTGGGAGGCAGGGATCATAAGGTAGCTGCATTTGCGGACGACACCATGATCATGACTTCCAACCCCAAAGATTCCATACATATAATCCAAAATCTCCTAGATACGTATAGCTCTTTTTCTAACTTCAAAATTAACAAACTAAAATCACTGGTGGTTTGTGTGGGGATTCCTCAATCGACTCAAAATGACTTGAAAAAGGACTCTCCCTTTAACTGGTCATCCCCTTATTTAACATATCTAGGGGTTAAAATTAGTTCAAACACCAAGGAATTGTTTACACTGAATTATACCCCATTATTAAGAGACATCTCTTCCAGTATAGACAAATTGGATATCCCAACTATTTCTTGGTTCGGCCGAAAAAATCTACTATTGTCCCTGATACTTCCCCGCCTTACCTATTTGCAACAGGTTCTTCCCATCCCAGTCCCCAGAACCTATTATAATACCTTAAAGGGAGTCTTTCACCTAATCTGAGCGTTTTAGACCGCTCAGATCAGGTTATAGACTCTTTAACCCTCATTACGATCATACCCGTCTCTTATGTGTCCCTCGCCCAGATAATGAAAATAATACTTTTTAAACTTATGCAAATTACCTTCTGAAGGTGCCCAGGGGCGGCGTTACTGGGCGATGTGCCCAGAAAAACACACCTCCAGCTGGCGGACGTCACGAGCGGCACCAGAGGACGGCGGGCTGGGAACTGGCCCGCACCTGCGCACTGCTCTGCCCATTATGGGCAGAGGAACATCCTTTCATATTGCGCATGCGCCGGCGAACTAAAGACAGCCGGCCGGCGCATGCGCAATATGAAAAGCTGTTCATCTGCCCATAATGGGCAGAGCAGTGCGCAGGTGCGGGCCAGTTCCCAGCCCGCCGTCCTCTGGTGCCGCTCGTGACGTCCACCGGCTGGAGGTGTGTTTTTCTGGGCACATCGCCCAGTAACGCCGCCCCTGGGCACCTTCAGAAGGTAATTTGCATAAGTTTAAAAAGTATTATTTTTATTATCTGGGCGAGGGACACATAAGACAAAGGTATGATCGTAATGAGGGTTAAAGAGTCTATAACCTGATCTGAGCGGTCTAAAACGCTCAGATTAGGTGAAAGACTCCCTTTAAGGAAACTATTCTGGTTATTTATTTGGAGAGGAAAGAAACCATGGTTGTCTTACGAACTTCTATCGCGCCCGAAATGTTTCGGGGGTATTGCCCTACCAGACCCAGAGTTATACGGGAAAGCAGTTCTGTTGTCTAGAATAATAGAATGGCTTAGACCTAATAGCACAAAACCGTGGGTTGCAATGGAGCAAGAATTAGTGAATAAACCCTTTAGACCCCTATTATTGGGTAATAAGAGTGCGTATAACTTACCCCCCTCACAATATCCTATAATTCAAGCTACTTTGAATACTTGGAAATGGTTTCAGTCTTCTCACTGTTCTATACCCTTCTCCTCACCTCTTCTTTCCATTAGTGATATTTTAGGGACAGCTTTACCTGAGATAATAGAATGCACCCCAAGAGATTTGAGGGAGTCGTCACTCCCGATCCTATCTTTTTTCGAGCCCAACGGGACTTTAATCAAACTTAAGGAGTTTCAAACGATCTTTAATGCCGATCGCCGACATATCTCTTCCACGTCCTATATACATGCATTCATATCTCAACACGTCACAATTGGTGACATTTACCGCCCTTTACTATGGTCCGAGGCCCTTATATCCAGCCCAATCCCCCCAAAGAATCTAATTTCACAACTCTTCAAAAAGCTAAACACCCCATCGACCCCCACTAAACCAGCTTTTGTCCGCCACTGGGAAAGGGATCTGGGACAGGAACTATCATACTCCATATTACCAGACATGTTGTCCTCCCTGCACTGTTCATCCAGATGTGTTCGTATACAAGAGAATGGATACAAGATCCTGACCAGATGGTACAAAACCCCTGATATCACCTCGTTGTATTCGGTAACTGCCACTGACACGTGTTGGAGGTGCAGTGCGGATAGGGGAACTTTTTTTCACGTCTGGTGGAATTGTCCACTTATTAAGGTATGGTGGGAGGAAATATTTCAAATTAGCAATTCAATTTGTGAGACTAAGATACCAATGACTGCGAGTAGGGCCCTACTCAATCTTGAATTGGGCAAGACAGATCAGCCTATGCCCTTCCTATTCAAACAGCTTCTGATGGCGGGTCGACTACTAATTCCAAAACATTGGCTGTCATCTGCACTTCGCTCAATAGAACACTGGAAACTGAAAGTTGATAAGATTTTCCGATTTGAGGAGCTCTCTTCCTGGAAAGCTAGGAATCACTTGAAATTCCGACAACAATGGCACTTATGGCAGAAGTTCAGGCACCCGAGCTATATATAAAGTTCTATTTCTCACTTTGCCTGAGTTAAGATGACTTACACCAGATTAGAATTACCGCAAAGGGATTCTAGACCCCTTGCCAACCTCCCCTTTTTGTTTCTTCATGTGGCCCCTGCCTCTAGTGCTAAACTGAAATTTGCCAAATACTGTTGCTACAATGTTTCTTGACTCATTATAATGAAAGTTTCACTCTTCTGTAACTGCGACTGCCTAGCTTTTGCGTTGTCCAACCTACCGAGATTGTCACTTTTGTGTGGTCTGTGACCTTATATCTTTTGTACGCTATGATGTGTATCATATGTACTGACATCTATACTCCTGCTACACACCTTGCATGATGTGTAAACTTATATTAATGTACCTTGTTACGTTACGTTATGAAAATAAAAAATTCTTAAATAAAAAAATAAAAAAAAATAAAGGAATACCCCAATTGTGAGATTTTTGGACATTATATTAAACTTAGCCACAATTTATAGTTTTTTGTTGTCACTATGATATATATATATTTTTTTTTTTCATTTGCAACTGTTTTGATGAAAATGAAGCTATCTGGCACTAATGCAATATATGCAGTGAAAAATAAAACACAGTAATTCCACCATAGGAGACAGAGACATTTTGGCCCAAAAAAAGGAAAGGGAAAGAGAAAAATGCAGAAGTCCATTCAAAAACGCACACATACCGCAAGACAATTGCAAGGGTAACATTCAGACATTGTTTCCCAATTAGTATCAACAAGCCCCAGAGACATACCTATATTCTAATAGGAATAAAATTATATGCAGGTAGACATAATAATGACCTGCACTTTCTATGGAATTAGGGTGATTTGTCTGCAATGTATCTTAGATAACTCTCTTTATTATCAATATAAGATCAAGCTAAAATGCACTATTACTATATACTGAGTGCAAGCCAACATTAAAATATACTATTTGCTAACATCTAGTACCCTCTTGAAACAAAGACATACCCCTATAGCTTTCTATGTATATCATTGTATCCTGCATCGAGAAACCTCTAGATAGTATATTTTATTTTGTAATAATTATATCTTGCAATGTCTTAATAACTATTTTGCTGGTGTTGCTATTATCACTCTTTCTATGAGAAATCTACGAATATGTAGCGACTTGATATTAATGCAAAACATTTAGTGAAAAACAATACATAGAAACTGTACTATAAGAGATGGAGACACCCTGGACCAAAAAACGCACTAGTCCACGAAAAGACGCATCCATATGGCAAGAGAATCGCAAGGACAAACCACCATCGATTTATTATGGAATCCAGTCCATTGCTTCCAGGCAGTCTGGAGAGGATACGTATAAAACCCGGCTATACACAGAGACCGAGCAGAGCCACTGAGGAAGGAGACAGGAGTAGTCCCCGAAACGCGTCTGGCGTAGATAAGACACTCGGTCATTGGATTGAAATAGCCGGACACATGCTGGACAATACCAACTGAACTACCCACAAGTGAAGCGCTTCATTAAAGGTATCCACCAGCGGAAAACCGGTACTGATAGTCCGATAAGAATAGGCATACAGCCGACCTATCACTAAGCACTAGGGCTCTAGAGACTCTGAGACGCCCAAGGATTCCCACCGACAGTGCAACGAGCCGAAATTTCCGGGACCGCGAATGTAACAGCTCGATACAGCTACAACTTGCTACAATCTAGCAGAGGATTAAAGATCCGGTATACAACTCAAGTGAAAGATCCTTGTATTGGATAAAGCAGTAGGTAAGCTTACCATCTCAGTTACAGCACGTGGGACGCCACGAATGGAAGCTGCAAAACGTGAGTACTATCTCCATACACTGAGAGCTGACTAAACTGCTCTAACAGTTACTTTCCCTTACGTCCTAACCAGCAGCACAAGTGGGGAGTTCTCCCCTGTGAAACTAGTAGGACAGGTGGAATTTTTAATGACAATAAATTTCCTACCAAGTAATAATTAAATAATTAGTTGAAAACCCACCCCTAGCAGTGCAGACTACATGATTTTTACAAATATACAAAATACAGGTAGTCAAGAGGTAATTTTCCTGAGGATTCAGGAAAAAGTTTGGTAAGGCGGGGCTATCAGGTGAGGGGGCCGAGCTAAGGTCAGAGGTGGAGCCATTCCACCTATATAAGCCCACAACAAGAGGAGTACTTCCTCTTTCTGAGCAGAGAGCTAAGGCTACAGTTCTGTGCCTGCTAAACTACTACTGAGAGCTAAAGCTACACCCTGTGGCTATTACTACTATTCTACTAAACTGAAAGTTTCTTTTCAGATGGCGTCCCCTAACGGTGAGCAGCGCGGTAAATCCGCCCACAAGCAGAGACATCTAGTCTGCGCTTCCTGCGAGATGCCAATGCCGGACTCCTATGAGTACAATCGGTGTCCATCATGTTGTCCCCCTCTGTCGCAACCCACTGTAAGCGACATGTTTGGGTGGATGAAGGATTTCATGGGAAACTCCATTTCCGAAATAACGAGTGCCCTCGCCTCAAAGAGACCAAGATAATCATCTCCGGGTCCGATGCCTATGCTGGAAGCAGTTTCCGTGGACGACCATTCCTCCTCTGATGACGAAGATTCACTGTTCCTGTTCCCAGCCGAGAAAACTCAAAGACTTTTACGCTCTATCCGGTCAAGGGACCGTGATGTTGAGCAAGGGTAAGCTCCGCCATCCACCTCTAGGGGGGTAAGAACCTTCAAAGTGGACGAAAACCGCGTCTTATGCTTACGGAATGGGAACATCCTGAGAAGGGTCCAGTCCTCAACAAGAGGTTTAAACTCATGTTTCCCCTCCAGGAATCGGAGTCTGACCTTTGGGTACTGCCTCCAAAGGTTGACATGGCGATATCCAAATTGTCCAAAAGGACCCTAGTCCCGTCGGATGACGGTAGTAATCTCCAGGACCCGTTAGACCGTAAGGTCGAATGCACCTTAAGGTGCAATTATTCTGCTGCGGCAGCTTCCGCGTCAGTAGCTGTGGCCTCCTCTGAGACCGCAGACTTTGTACGTTCCCGCATCCCGAGAATTCAGGCTGACCTAGAGGTCGGAATGGCCAGAACGGACATTCTGGACCAATTAAAGACTCTCCTATTAGGAGCGGAATTTCTATGTGACGCCTCTGCGCAGCACTTGAAGCTGGCTGCGAAAAGTATGGCACTTTCTTCTGCCAGCCGTAGGCCCCTTTGGTTACGACCATGGGTCGCTGATAACACCTCCAAGTTCAACTTATGTGGCCTACCCTATGAGCCAGGAAGGCTATTTGGTTCTGAGCTAGACAAGCTCATGGAAAGATTGGCAGATAAAAAAGGGAAAAATCTCCCTCAACAGTCCTTTCGGGGTCGCAGTAGGTCCAGAAACACAAGACCCTCGAGATCCCAGAGGCGTCAGGCGTCCTCCAGATGCAGACGCGGTCGTAGTAGAGGCAGCGAACGTAAGGCGGACCTATGACTCTCCCGCTTACCTTCACCCTTCCCCTCCAGACCCTCCGTGCAATGCACAACTTCCAGTTGTTCCTCCGGTCGGAGGTCACTTAAGTTTTTTTCAGCAGACCTGGTTGCAGGAGATCCCGGACCTGTGAGTCCTAAATATAATTTTGTTCGGTTACACAATATATTTTGTGTCTCCCCCTCAGGAGAAATTTGTGTTAACCCGACCCTTACCCCAAATCAAACAAAAGATCCTGGAGGACGCAGTCCTCCTGTATATTCACAAAAAGGACCCTAGAGGAGGTTCCCTCCCACGAACGAGGGCGAGGGGTGTATTCCCCCATATTTCTAGTACCAAAGCCTTCTGGAGACTGGCGCATGATAATAGATATATGCTACCTAAATCGCTTTATAAGGCAGAAGCGCTTCAGAATGGAGACCATCCGTTCCTTAATCAATATTCAAAATCCCGGAGACCTCATGGTCAACATAGATCTAAAGGATGCTTATCTTCATGTCCCTATTCATCCAATTCACCGAAAGTTCCTAAGAGTCTCCTTAAAAGGTGTGGTAAAGCATTATCAGTTTGCTGTGCTACCCTTTCTCTTCCGCTCCCCACACCTTTACCAAGGTTGTGGCTCCGGTTGTTGCCAGCTCAGGCTTCAAGGACTAGACCCATCTTTATCTGGCTCTTCAGACTCTCCAGCAGTTGGGCTGGCTAATAAATTGGGAAAAATCGCAGATCCTGCCTTCCACTTCCAGGGTAATCCTGGGGTTTATAGTGGATTCTCAAAGGATGACTCTCTTTCTCTCCCCAGAAAGGAAAGATCGAGTCATAAGAGCCGCTCAGTTTCTCATGGCACCTCGTCGAGTGTCCATCAGAACACTTATGAAGATGTTGGGCCACATGTCAGCATCTGCAGAAGCAGTTCCTTGGGCCCTTTGGCACCTCCGTCTACTTCAAGAAGAAGTGTTAGCAGTTTGGAACCACAACCCAAAGGGGTTGTACAAGACTCACTCCCTGTCTGTCAAAGTCCGGTCCTCACTCAAATGGTGGAGGAACCTATCAGATGGGAGGTCCTTGATTCAACCTCGTTGGATCATGTTGACCACAGACGCCTCCCCTCTAGGTTGGGGAGCCCATCTGGAAGACAGTCCAGTACAAGGTATCTGGACTCCACAGGAGAGGCTTCTCTCGTCCAATATGAGAGAACTAAGAGCTGTACGTCTAGCTCTTTATCACTTTACTCCTCTGATCCGCGGAAAGGTGGTGAGAGTCCGTTCAGACAACACGACTGTGGTCGCTTACATCAACAGACAGGGAGGTATGAGATCTCAACCTCTTCTCCACGAAGTTGGTCTAATTCTCTCTTGGGCAGAGCTCAGTCTATCCGCTGTTCACATCAAGGGAGATCTAAACATAGTTGCAGATCGACTCAGTCGGAGTCTACCAGTTCCAGGCAAATGGTCACTAAACAGAGACATCTTCTCCCAGATCACTCTACGTTGGGGTACTCCGGAGATCGATTTGATGGCGACCCGGTTGAACGCGAAGGTGGACAATTTCTGCTCCCTCTACAAGGAGGACAACCCCTTGGCGATAGATGCTCTTTCCATTCCATGGAGGTTCAGGCTGGCATACATATTCCCTCCACTTTCCATGATACCACGGGTATTGACGAAAATCAGACAAGACCAGACCCTTGCAATATTACCATTCTGGCCGAAGAGGTCTTGGTTCACCCAGCTCATGAAGATGAGTCAGGGCACATATTGGAGACTTCCCCTAATGCAGGACCTTGTGTATCAGGACACAGGCCCCTGCCTAGATCTGAGGAAACTCAATATGACAGCCTGTAGATTGACAGGCCCCTACTAGAAGCTAGAGGGCTTTCTGCGGAGGTCTTGAGAACTATTTCACACTCCCGTGCGGAGTCTACAAACAAGGCATACTCAAGAATTCACAAGATCTTTCTTCAGTGGTGTGCTGTTAAAGAGGTAGTACCCTCAGATCCTCCTCTTTCAGCTATTTTACAATTCCTGCAGGACGGCCTGGACAAGGGTCTAAGTCTGTCTACTCTCAGAGTCCACATCAGTGCTCTCTCTGCCTCTTTAGGTAGACCATTATCTCAAGACCCCCTACTCAGGAGGTTCCTCAAGGGAGCCGAAAGATTAAAACCTAGAATCCTGAGACCTATCCCTGAATGGGATTTATCCATTGTTCTAAAGGGGCTATCCTCTCCCCCCTTTGAACCCTTAGAGAATGTAGATCTTACGTTTCTATCCTTAAAGGTCACATTTTTACTGGCCATAACATCGGCCAAAAGGATTGGAGAATTACAGGCCGTAGCCGCCACTGAACCTTATACCCTCTATCTCCAGGACTCTGTCCTGTTGAGATTTCTACCGACCTTTGCTCCTAAGGTTCCCTCATTTGGTAACCAAAATCAAATCATCTCCCTGCCGGTCCTATGTCCTACTCCATCATCTCCTGAAGAGGAAGCCCTTCACTCCTTGGACATTTCCAGAAATCTAAAAATCTACCTGGACAGGACTGCGAACTTTAGGAAATCGGAACACCTACTACTCTCCTTTTCTGGTAAAAGCAAAGGTCTAAAATCCTCCAAACCCTCTCTAAGTAGATGGGTAAAGGAGGCAATCAGGGAAGCCTTTTTATCCCAAGGCTCGGCTCCTCCATCCTTTGTCACCGCCCACTCCACGAGGGCAATATCCACTTCTTTTGCGGAAAGGAATCTTGTTCCACTTGAACAGACTTGTGCTGCGGCTTCCTGGAGCTCCCACAGCACTTTTATTAGACACTATCGCCTAGACTCTAGGCGCTCGGAGTGGGTAACATTCGGACGTATCATTCTGTCTGCCGCCCTCTCATAAAAAAAAAATAATAATAAATAAAATAAAATCGGATTACCTGGGAAAGGCCCTCCCAATTTGTTGGGTTACTTGCTAGGTCCCCATTTGTGCTGCTGGTTAGGATGTAAGGGAAGTGTTAATTTTTTACGTAAATTTGTTTTCCCTTAGTCCTAACAGCAGCACACAAATTTCCCACCCTTTTTGTTTCTACTTGTTATAAAGCACTGAATTATGGGTAGTCTGCCCTTTATAGGGGTGGGTTTTCAACAAATTATTTAATTATTACTTGGTAGGAAAAAAAAATTCATCAAAAATTCCACCTGTCCTACTAGTTTCACAGGGAAGAACGCCCCACTTGTGCTGCTGTTAGGACTAAGGGAAAACAAATTTACGTTAAAAATTAACACTTCTGCTGCACAACTTATACTGAGCAACAGACCGACGATACATCTAAAAGTGACATTACTCATATTCTCTGTTTACCGTTATCATCTATACAACACAACAAGGACCGTTATCCTCTGACTAGCAGTCCTGGGTCCGTATAGTGGTCTTAGGATCACCATTTACACATTGCTGGGAATTTATGAACATTACTTCATACTATACAGAAAACCTGTGGACATTATCTATAAGCCGCCTTACTGCATCAGAGGCTTTTTTCAATGCAAAATTGACTAGGCTACTTATACCGTGGAGCTATTTGTGCTTATTATACTCATAGAAATTGTGTGATACAGCTTCCACACCGTGCTAACATTTTGGTTCCTTTCCTACATGTGATCTCTGATAGGAGGAAACCAACTATCCATCCATATTTTATATACATTACTTTATATATATTGTACTATTTTTTATTCATTTTTATTTTATTTTTATTTTCTGATTGTTTGTTCTAATTATGCATGCTATATAAGACCCAGGTTTAGATAGGGTCCTTGTAATAGCTAGTACCACTGTGAGATATTAATCAATTTTTGCTATTGACCAAACTTCATATATCAGAGTGCCCATTCACTTTTACAAATTTTTCCTCTAAAATCGATTTTATCTTCGGTTTGGTGCGTATTATTGTCAGTCTGTAAAAGTGGCGTACTACTCGGACAACATGGTCCCAGCAGCGACCTGGGAGTCCATGATGCATCCAGACATCCTCCCCATGCTATTCCCGAACCATTTCAGTGGTGTTTCCATCAATTTCTGACCTTTTCCTATGAACCAGGCACCCTTCCCTCTTCAGAGCAGGGGGTACCTGGTTTAATGCTCGGGTCCTCCTGTTGACTTCCATTATACTCGGGTACTTGGCATCCCGAGGTGTTCTACTCGAACACCTGAGCACTTTGGTGCTGGATCAACACTCATGAAGACCAATGAATATGAGGCTATGTTCAGAGTGCATTTTCTGCAACCCATTGATTTAGAATAAAATTCCATGAAGTTGGAAAAAAAAAGGATTGAAGTGTCAGTTTCTTTAGCGTTTTCCGTGCATATCCTATTTAATATGGCTAATCCCTATGTGCATTCCACTGTGCTACAAACTGTCAAACTGCAGCACCAACCTGAGGGTCAGTCTCAGATTTCTACTCCATGGCAGAGATGCACATTACATTTTTTCCAACATGTATTTCCGACATGTGAACGTATCTTTACAGAGAAGCCAAAAGTAATCAATATAAAGTAAAAGAACAAATGTAAAAATGACGAGTACCCTAAAACCCTTGAGTCACTTTCTTCTGTTATCTGTAAAAATTCTGTATAGAAAAAAATAAGTGAAATAATTAATTTAAAAACAACAATGGAAAAAAATGTCCCTCTGGAACGATGATCCTAAGTTTTTTTTCCCGGTGTTCTCACAGTCTAATTGTTTACGTGTGCAGCCGCCGCGCATTAATATCACAGATCACTGGGCGCCGAAACGTATTTGCTTTAATAAAACGTGTGATATGCCCCTGAGTCCGCTGCATATTCATATACACATTATACAGAGTTTAACTACATTCTCCATTGCCCGGTGGAATTGGCAGCGAAGAAGAGAAAAAGAAATCAAATATTTCTGCTTAATTGCTGAGAGCACATTCTCCCATATATAATCCAGACAGATGGGGGTCTCAGTGGGGATCACATCACGTGGGGGAAATATAACCAGAAGAAAGTATATAGGATGGACTCTCTGAGCTATATGAACAGACATATTATACCTGGGAATTAGGGACTGACTATCTTCTGTCACTTACTAATGGTCCTTTATATTTTAAGAATATCACTAATACTATATTGGATGAGATTATCCCTTAAAGGGGTTGTCAAGGATCACACAGACATGGCTGTTCTCTTCTTAAAACAGTGTCACACCTGTCCATGGGTTGTGTCTGATATTTCACCTCAGCTATATTGAAGTAAATAGGGATGAGCTGCAGTACCACACACAGCCTGTTGACAGAGGTGGCGCTATTGGAATCCAGTACAAACCCCTTATAACGTGTATATACAGTACACCATAGCCCTGTAGCTGATATGCAGTTGATTTGTCTTACGGAGACAGATATACTTTCTGTCACAAGCTTATTATTAGAGATGAGCAAAGTGGAATTCGATCCGAATTTCAGGAAAAATTTGATTCGCAACGGTTATCCCAAAGCATTGTCAGTATGCCTAGGGACACCCTGTGTATTTTAGTCTTATTTAGCCTCTATTTTTGAAATGTTTTTGACAGGATTCAAACTCACAACCAACTACATTAAAGAACATTAACCAACGAGCTATAGAGCCCAATGTTAAACTGTTGCAGAAAAACCTCATAGTAGTTTTTAATGTATTAGGTATTCATATACAGCAGAAGCATCATTTTATTTTATTTTTTCTGTAATTGTAAAAAAAAAATGTATGGCACAACATAAATATGTAATTACAAAAAAAAATAAAAAATGTTAAATTTGATATACAGTACAGACCAAAAGTTTGGACACACCTTCTCATTCAAAGAGTTTTCTTTATTTTCATGACTATGAAAATTGTAAATTCACACTGAAGGCATCAAAACTATGAATTAACACATGTGAATTATATACATAACAAGAAAGTGTGAAACAACTAAAAATATGTCATGTTCTAGGTTCTTCAAAGTAGCCACCTTTTGCTTTGATTACTGCTTTGCACACTCTTGGCATTCTCTTGATGAGCTTCAAGAGGTAGTCGCCTGAAATGGTCTTCACTTCACAGGTGTGCCCTGTCAGGTGTAATAAGTGGGATTTCTTGCCTTATAAATGGGGTTGGGACCACCAGTTGCCTTGTGGAGAAGTCAGGTGGATACACAGCTGATAGTCCTACTGAATAGACTGTTAGAATTTGTATTATGGCAAGAAAAAAGCAGCTAAGTAAAGAAAACCGAGTGGCCATCATTACTTTAAGAAATGAAGGTCAGTCAGTCTGAAAAATTGGGAAAACTTTGAAAGTGTCTCCAAGTGCAGTCACAAAAACTATCAAGCGCTACAAAGAAACTGGCTCACATGTGGACCGCTCAAGGAAAGGAAGACCAAGAGTCACCTCTGCTGCGGAGGATAAGTTCATCCGAGTCACCAGCCTCAGAAATCGCAGGTTAACAGCAGCTCAGATTAGAGACCAGGTCAATGCCACACAGAGTTCTAGCAGCAGACACATCTCTAGAACAACTGTTAAGAGGAGACTGTGTGAATCAGGCCTTCATGGTAGAATATCTGCTAGGAAACCACTGCTAAGGACAGGCAACAAGCAGAAGAGACTTGTTTGGGCTAAAGAACACAAGGAATGGACATTAGACCAGTGGAAATCTGTGCTTTGGTCTGATGAGTCCAAATTTGAGATCTTTGGTTCTAACCACCGTGTCTTTGTGCGACGCAGAAAAGGTGAACGGATGGACTCTACATGCCTGGTTCCCACCGTGAAGCATGGAGGAGGAGGTGTGATGGTGTGGGGGTGCTTTGCTGGTGACACTGTTGGGGATTTATTCAAAATTGAAGGCATACTGAACCAGCATGGCTACCACAGCATCTTGCAGCGGCATGCTATTCCATCCGGTTTGCGTTTAGTTGGACCATCATTTATTTTTCAACAGGACAATGACCCCAAACACACCTCCAGGCTATGTAAGGGCTATTTGACCATGAAGGAGAGTGATGGGGTGCTGCGCCAGATGACCTGGCCTCCACAGTCACCGGACCTGAACCCAATCGAGATGGTTTGGGGTGAGCTGGACCGCAGAGTGAAGGCAAAAGGGCCAACAAGTGCTAAGCATCTCTGGAAACTCCTTCAAGACTGTTGGAAGACCATTTCAGGTGACTACCTCTTGAAGCTCATCAAGAGAATGCCAAGAGTGTGCAAAGCAGTAATCAAAGCAAAAGGTAGCTACTTTGAAGAACCTAGAATATGACATATTTTCAGTTGTTTCACACTTTTTTGTTATGTATATAATTCCACATGTGTTAATTCATAGTTTTGATGCCTTCAGTGTGAATCTACAATTTTCATAGTCATGAAAATAAAGAAAACTCTTTGAATTAGAAGGTGTGTCCAAACTTTTGGTCTGTACTGTATATGAATGCATAATACATGGGATACTACTACTGAGGGTTTTAGCCATAATATATTTACAGCAATATAACATGGATCTATATATCTTAGTGGTTAAGGTTCTTATATATTTTTTTCACATATACATTTTTATTATATAAAGTATCGTACATATTTACATTCCAGAGGAATACTTGCATACAATTTAGTACAAAAATAGAAATATTCTTACACAGTATCAAATTATTCAGTGTGATATATACATTTTTGACTTTAACATCAAAGAGCCCACATCACTTGCAACCAATGAGTCATACCCAACCCACCCTGGAATGTCCCTCTCACCCGCCCACACCAACCACTCTTAATGTCCCTGTGTCTCGGGGACCACCCGGAGGAGCCGGGGGACACCATCCTTACATTTGTCCTGAAATATATCCACTTAGCATAAGTCAGCAGCGATAAATCTTAGTTCCCAAACATTTTTCCAGGGGCCCTATCCTGGCTATGGCCAGAATGACCAAGTTTGTTCCCATTCCTGGTTTTTCCGCAAGCTCTGTCCTATAATTTAAAAAAAAATCTTTTTACTCTCGTAACCAGATTTTTCCATTCCTCAAAGTTCAGTTGGGACTCTGACACCCATTTCCGCACTGTAACTACTCTGGCCAGAAGAAGATTTTAAAGCCAGAATTTGTTAATTTTGCCGTTTATTTCCCCAGACCGTGGGGTAGAACCCAGTATCACAAATGGAACGTAATACATCTTTTAATTTTTTCCATACTATGTGCATTCCCCTACTAATTATACATTTTTCCCCTCGTCTACCCAAATATCCTGCCTCAAGAATACTAAAGATGTCACGCTTAGGGCCCGGGAAGTCTTTTATAAAATATTGTAAAATTTGACCGGTATCATTCATAAGCCACTGAATTTGGGCTGCTAGATAGTACCCCTGAAGGTATGGGATGGACAAGCCTACGTCCCCTTCTGGGAGCCAGATATATTTCTGCTTTATCCTGACTCTTTTCCTTCCCCAAATCAAATCGTTTAACACCTTCAATTTGCCTAAAAAACATTTCATCAATCCAAATAGGGCAAGCTGAGACTCTATACAGAATTTGTGGAAGAAGAATCATCTTTATCAAAGATATCCTGTCCATTTGACTTAGGGGCATCTTTTGCCATGCCCTCACTTTTTTTTTTTAACCCTAGTGATTAATGGTACAATATTTAACTTACAGTAGTCTTGAACCCGTGCACTAATTTTAATTCCCAGGTATTCAAATGACTAATCTGGGGAGAGGAGCCGAATCCCGACTTCTATCTCAGGGGGTCAAGACAACGGTAGTAAGACGGATTTTGTCCAGTTTATATCCGGAGATACTCCCAAATTGATTAATCAGTTGCATTACATATGGGAACACCTTATAACCTTCTTGTATAAAGATCAATACATCGTCCGCATAAAGAATTATTTTATCTTGTGCGCCCAGTCCACCAAATCTCCGCACCTGTTCATCATCCCTTATCCTACATGACAACGGTTCTAAGAAAATAGTGAATAAGAGAGGCGAAAGGGGAAACCCCTGTCTAGTTCCACGAGACATGGTAATCCGGTCGGTTCATACTCCGTAAATTTTTATTCTTGCCGTTGGTGAAGAGTAGAGCAACTTTACCCAACTGATAAATCTAGACCCCAAGTTCATTCTGTCCATGGTGTACCATAGGAAGTCCCACTCCACCCTGTTGAACGCTTTTTCGGTGTCAAGAGACAGGATGGAGTGTCCTCCCCCCTTCCCAGCTGTATATTAAGTATCGTTCTTCGAATATTTTGTTGGGCCTGTCTTTTAGGAATGAATCCGGCTTGATCGGTATGAACAATTTTATCAATGATCTTTTTTTAGTCTATTAGCTAATATCTTAGTATATATTTTATAGTCTGTATTGAGCAGTGAAATAGGACGATACAAGCTAATCTTGCATTCGTCTCTATCCTTTTTCAATATAAATGTAATGATGGCCTCGGCCAATGATGGAGGTAGTTCGCCCTCCTCCTATGCCCCCTCCAGTACCTGCAGGAGACAGGGGAGCAGCACATCGATATATCTCCTATACAGTTCGAATGGAAAACCTTCAAAACACAGAGTTGAATTTCCAGTTATCGTATTCAGGGCCTCCTGTAATTCACCTATTTGTATAGGGAGGTTTAACATATCGCTATCCTCTTTAGATAAAGATGGTTGTGATAATTTAGCGAAAAAGAGAATCCATATCCTGCTCCCTCTGTCTCCCTCCAGTCTGATACAGAGAGGTAAAATAGGCAACAAATTCTTGTTGAATATTTTCCCAATCAGAGGAGAGCACTCCATTTCTTAACCTAATAAGATTAATTTGTGAGGACGGTCTTTGATTCTGTATAATGGAGGCCAAAAGCCATCCTGGTTTTCCCCTTTAACAAAAGTATTTCTGCCCAATAAATAAGGACTTCTGCTTGGCTTTTTCCTGTAAATGTACCCTGTATTCTTTGACTGCCGAGCCAAGCGCTTTTTTTTTTTCATGCAGTCCGAAGAACTTTCAATCGCTTTTCTTTTTCTACAAACGATGACTTGATCTTTTTAATCCTGTACCGCCGAAGACCACACATAAAAGTGAGAATTTCATGATTTTCCTATTCCATGACGTAAAGTCATGATTTTATAAAGGACACGGAGGCGAGTATTGCATTTCTCTTTCTTTACTGTTTCCATAGCAGCAAAGACAAAACACTTAAAATATGCAGTAACTATGGTAACAAGACCAACCCATCTCCCTCCCAGTGTCCATATAAGCCACGTACACCCTGGGGCAGTCCTCTTTCTTTGCGATCAGTAAACTTCAACCTGGAACTCCTCCCTAATAACACAGGAAGATCAACCACTGAGAAGGTCTTCAGCATCTAAGAACCCAGAACAGGAACACAGGATTGGATCCAACTGGACAACAAACTTTGCCTACTCCGGACATCTCGTCAGGGAAATCAGCCTGAGGAAAAAACAGACAAATAAAGACGGTAGCATCCAAGCAAGGACTGAAGGCACATCATATCAATACATCAAGGAAAAAAACAAGTCAATTTAAATAACGAGAGTCATAAATAATATAAACATACCACGGGAGGGAAAAGAAACCAAAACTGGGTGGGCAATACTCGCCTCCGTGTCCTTTATAAAATCATGACTTTACGTCATGGAATAGGAAAATCATGAAATTTTATTCCAGAACACGGAGGCTCCTATTGCAAGTTTAAATCTGGCCCACCACAGCCGAGAAAGCGTGAGATGGTGGCCTGAAGTAAAACTCACGGAAGGTAGAAACCCTGGACCAGTCCGCCAACTTCATAACGTCCTCCAAACGGGCTCCCAAAACCATCATAGAAGTGGCAGAAGCACTCCTAACCGAATGAGCTGAGAAAATTGATGTATCAACACCTGCAAGGGACAAAATCCATTTAACCCAACGTGAAAGGGTAACACTGGTTACCGGACGAAAGGGTCTGCGAAAGGAAATGAAGAGATGAGGAAAAGCAGAGGAACGTAAACCAGTGGTGCGCCGTTCGTACTCCTGCAGGCACAAGCCGGGAAAAAGCTGTGGAGACGCTGGAAAATACGGATACGACACCGAGCGGATGTTCATCTTCGTGCGCCGGGAGATGTTGAATGTCACACGACTGGCGAAAAAGAACGGGTGTCAAGATCCAACGCCCGGACGTCAGAAACTCTCTTGCACGAGATAAGGCATAAAAGGGTGACCAGTTTGGCCGAAAGTTGCCGTAACGACAAGCAATCATTAGAAGGCCAATTCTGAAGGAAGAGCAAGATGACGGAAACATCCCAGGTAGTGGAAAACTGCGGCCTCGGAGGACGGGATAGGCGAAAGCCACGCAATAATCTGCAAACCAGAGGGTGTTGCCCAGCGGGGTAGCCATCAAAACCCGAATGCCTGGAAGAGATAGCAGATCTATAAAGATTAATCGTTCAATATGCCTTACCCTCCCCAAACAACGCAGACAAAAAGGACAAGACTGCCTCTACAGGTGCATCAGTGGGATCCAGGTTCCCTGCGAGACACCAACGAGCCCAGGAATCCCAAGCTGAGCGATAAGCCTTTCTGGTTCCGGGTGCCCAAGCGCTTTCCAGCAGGAATCGAGTCGTCCCCGAAAATCCTGAGACCTCCCAGGGACTCCCGAGACTCTGCACGCGAGAAGTTGTAACGTTCCTGCGACGAGCAACGGATGAAGATGACCCGCCGGCCCCCTGAGAAGGTGGGGCAAAATAGGAAGCAAGACTGGCTCGGCAATGAGAAGGTCCAGAAGGTGGGGAAACCAAGACTTGGATCTCCAAAGGGGCAAGATGAGGACCAGTTCCGCCGCCTGGAGGTGAACCTGGAGAAGTACTCTCGGGATAAGAGCGAAAGGGGGGAACGAGTACATGACTGGTGTCGACCATTCCTGGAGAAAAGCGTCTACCGCTTCCGGATCCGGACGCCAGCTGAAAAACCTGGGTAATGGAGTATTGAGCCGTGAAGCGAAAAGATCGATAGAGAAAGGACCCCATCGAGATGACACGGTATCGAAGACCCTGGAATCCAATTTCCAGTCGCTGGCATCCGACAGATAGCGTGAACTCCAGTCCGCCCGCACATTGTGGAGACCTGGAAGATACTCCGCTACCACCATGATTCCCCTGGAAAAACATTGGTCCCAAAAATCTTTGGCCAAATGGGTGAGCACAGAAGAGCCCGTGCCGCCCATATGATTGATGTATCTGACCGCCGACACATTGTCCATGCGGAGTCTGATACAGGCCCTGACCGTGTTGTTGACAAAACTGCGGATCGCCAGCAATCCCGCTAACAACTCCAGAGAGTTGATGTGGAGTAGGGACTCGTTCCGGGACCAAGGTCCCCCGGTGGAGACGCCATTGCAATGAGCGCCCCACCCATGAAGGATGGCATCCGACTCGATGATAAGGTCGGGTTGAGGACCGAAAATGGCTCTGCCGTTCCATGACGAGAGGTTGTGGACCCACCAACTCAACTCGTGCCTGGTCTCCGTATCCAGAGTGATGGAATCGGCGTAAGATGCGAAGGTGAGCGATCTTGAGGCGCTGAAGTGCCCTGTAATGAAGCAGCGCCGGAAAAATCGCCTGTATGGAGGAAGTGAGTAATCCTATTATCCGAGCTAGATGTCTGAGGGATAAATGAGGTAGTGAGAGAGCGTGCCTCAGCTCCTACCGAATACTCCGAACCTTCAACTGCGGTAAACTCAGAGATTGTGAAACGGAATCTACCTGGAAACCAAAGAACTCCATCGTGGTGGAAGGAGTCAGGCAAGATTTCTCTAGATTAATGACAAACCCCAGGTCGGAAATGAGGGAGGTAGCCAACTGATAATGGGACCGAAGAGAATCCGGACTGGATGCCATGAAGAGAATGTCGTCCAGATATATCACCAAACGCACCCCCCGACCGCGTAACCAGCCCACCACCGGGCGCATAAGTTTGGTGAAGCACCACGGGGCGGACGAGAGGCCGAACGGGAGGCAAGTGAAACGCCACACCTGACCTCTCCAGAGGAAACGTAGCAGGTCTCTTGAGACAGGGGCCACTGGGACGGTGAGGTAAGCATCCCTCAAATCTAGAAAAGAAATGGTGGCTCTCTCACTGTTTCACTTCTGGAGTGGTGCACAACCCCACAGCACTCCCAAATGCTGGAGAAGAATGTGGATGAAAAATTTGTAATGGGGGTCACTCAATATAAGGCAAACACACGGTGATTGGTATCCATATAAATTCTTTATATATTATATATAGGCTTCAAACTATGCAAATAAAACAATATACATAAAACATTTCATAAAAATTGAATGAATAAAATATACTATACGTTTAAAACGCCGCACAAAAGACCTCTAGCTCTGTAATTCAATATATGGAGTCTCTCAAGAGCTATTTTCTATTGACCCTGATTCATGTCCGGGGACTATAACTATTAGCAGGTAGGTACGGGTTCAATATCAATGTTCCAGAGATGGCAATGATGATAAGAACATTGGATTTCCCAATTGTGTTAAAATGTACTTTACCACTCCTGCAGTAGATCCACATAAGCGTCCGATTTCAGCAGAATGTATTGCTGTAAGTTGTAAGGACCTGTTGGTAAGCTCTGTATATGAAGTTCCCCACGCCGTTAGTAGCGATGCAGCTTGGTGTTGCCGCTCTGACCTTCCAGGACCTAGGTGGCGTCCCACGTGGTTTACTGGGCGGTCACGTGATCTGTATTTCCAGGCGGGGTTTTCAAACTTCTTTAACGCGAATTCATGTAGATATGCGTTTGTAGAGTCTTTTCTTTAGTTGTCCCTCACTGTCATTCACCAGACGCGTTTCGGGGTAAAAGGGACCCCTTCCTCAGTGGTTTGACAGTGGAGGTGTAATGTCCAGTTTTTTATAGTGTCCATAATTGACAAATGTGGGTTGGAACATGGGCTGGACCATTGGTTGAACCAGTGAGGGACATCTTTAAATCCAGGACTGGATCTTTTCTCAAGGCAGGTTTGCATTCATAATATTCCAATATAGAGTCAGGTCTACATTCATTGTGTTTTAGTACAAAATCCTTAGTATTGGTAAAATTTATCAATCAATTGTACATTTAATGCGGTATAACATTTTTAATACATACATAAGACTTAATTGATGTAAAAAAGATAAAATCCGGAAAAAACGCATGTGCGGTTTTCATGCGGTTTTGATGCGTTTTTTGCGGAATAGGATAAAAATGGATCGCAGTTAAACAATGGATACATTGGTAAGTATGACAAATGAATAAAATAATGACATTATGATGAATAAAATGTTGTACATATGTATACTTTCAGGTACTAAAAGACTGTCATAAATATCATAAATATCAAACACTACATCTTGATACTAGAAGGTTTGAAGATGTGTTTGATATTTATGATATTTATGACAGTCTTTTAGTACCTGAAAGTATACATATGTACAACATTTTATTCATCATAATGTCATTATTTTATTCATTTGTCATACTTACCAATTAGGGATGAGCGAACTCGAACTGTATAGTTCGGGTTCGTACCGAATTTTGGGGTGTCCGTGACACGGACCCGAACCCGGACATTTTCGTAAAAGTCCGGGTTCGGGTTCGGTGTTCGTCGCTTTCTTCGCGCTTTTGTGACGCTTTCTTGGCGCTTTTTGAAAGGCTGCAAAGCAGCCAATCAACAAGCGTCATACTACTTGCCCCAAGAGGCCATCACAGCCATGCCTACTATTGGCATGGCTGTGATTGGCCAGAGCACCATGTGACCCAGCCTCTATTTAAGCTGGAGTCACATAGCGCCGCCCGTCACTCTGCTCTGATTAGCGTAGGGAGAGGTTGCGGCTGCGACAGTAGGGCGAGATTAGGCAGATTAACTCCTCCAAAGGACTTGATTAACTGATCGATCTGCAGCTGTGGATCATTGAGCTGCTGATCCTCAATTGCTCACTGTTTTTAGGCTGCACAGACCGTTTGTCAGTCTCATTTTTCTGGGGTGATCGGCGGCCATTTTGTGTCTTGTGGTGCGCCAGCACAAGCTGCGACCAAGTGCATTTAACCCTCAATGGTGTGGTTGTTTTTTGGCTAAAGCCTACATCAGGGTGAAGCTGTCACACCAAGTGCATTTAACCAGCAATAGTCTGTTCATTTTTTGGCCATATACAAAATCAGGGGCAAGCTGCGCCTGTCACCAAGTGCATTTAACCCTCAATGGTGTGGTTGTTTTTTGGCTAAAGCCTACATCAGGGTGAAGCTGTCACACCAAGTGCATTTAACCAGCAATAGTCTGTTCATTTTTTGGCCATATACAAAATCAGGGGCAAGCTGCGCCTGTCACCAAGTGCATTTAACCCTCAATGGTGTGGTTGTTTTTTGGCTAAAGCCTACATCAGGGTGAAGCTGTCACACCAAGTGCATTTAACCAGCAATAGTCTGTTCATTTTTTGGCCATATCCCAGTCTAATTCTGTCACTAAATCCATACCGGTCACCCAGCGCCTAAATACTAGGCCTCAAATTTATATCCAGCTAAATCTGTCCCTAGTGCTGTAGCTGGGCGAGTTATTTAGTGTCCGTTCAAGCACATTTCTTGTTCTGGGTTGAAATACAATTCCCAATTTAGCAATTTCATAATTTAGTGGTTCCTGCTATATCAGAGCTATTTGAAATCTATCCCAAAAAGGGTATATAATATTGAAGGTGCACATTGGGTCATTCAGAATAACTTCACACACACCCGCTACTGTGTATTTCCAAGTCTAATTCTGTCACTAAACCCATACCTGTCACCCAGCGCCTAAATACTAGGCCTCAAATTTAAATCCCTCTAAATCTCTCGTTACCCACCGCTGTACTGTTGTTGCTGGGCAAGATATTTAGTGTCCGTCAAAGCACATTTTTTGTTCTGGGTTGAAGTACAATTCCCAATTTAGCAATTTCATAATTTAGTGGTTTCTGCTATATCAGAGCTATTTGAAATCTATCCCTAAAAGGGTATATAATATTGAAGGTGCACATAGGGTCATTCAGAATAACTTCACACACACGCTTCTGTGCATTTCCAAGTCTAATTCTGTCACTAAATCCATACCGGTGACCCAGCGCCTAAATACTAGGCCTCAAATTTAAATCCCTCTAAATCTCTCGTTACCCACCACTGTACTGTTGTTGCTGGGCAAGATATTTAGTGTCCGTCAAAGCACATTTTTTGTTCTGGGTTGAAGTACAATTCCCAATTTAGCAATTTCATAATTTAGTGGTTTCTGCTATATCAGAGCTATTTGAAATCTATCCCTAAAAGGGTATATAATATTGAAGGTGCACATAGGGTCATTCAGAATAACTTCACACACACGCTTCTGTGCATTTCCAAGTCTAATTCTGTCACTAAATCCATACCGGTGACCCAGCGCCTAAATACTAGGCCTCAAATTTAAATCCCTCTAAATCTCTCGTTACCCACCGCTGTACTGTTGTTGCTGGGCAAGATATTTAGTGTCCGTCAAAGCACATTTTTTGTTCTGGGTTGAAGTACAATTCCCAATTTAGCAATTTCATAATTTAGTGGTTTCTGCTATATCAGAGCTATTTGAAATCTATCCCTAAAAGGGTATATAATATTGAAGGTGCACATAGGGTCATTCAGAATAACTTCACACACACGCTTCTGTGCATTTCCAAGTCTAATTCTGTCACTAAATCCATACCGGTGACCCAGCGCCTAAATACTAGGCCTCAAATTTAAATCCCTCTAAATCTCTCGTTACCGCTGTACTGTTGTAGCTGGGAAAGTTATTTAGTGCCCGTCAAAGCACATTTTTTGTTCTGGGTTGAAGTACAATTCCCAATTTAGCAATTTCATAATTTAGTGGTTCCTGCTATATCAGAGCTATTTGAAATCTATCCCAAAAAGGGTATATAATATTCAAGGTGCACATTGGGTCATTCAGAATAACTTCACACACACGCTTCTGTGCATTTCCAAGTCTAATTCTGTCACTAAATCCATACCGGTCACCCAGCGCCTAAATACTAGGCCTCAAATTTATATCCCGCTGAATTTGAATACAATACATTGGGCCAAATAATATTTTTGTTGTTGTGGTGAACGATAACAATGAGAAAAACATCTAGTAAGGGACGCGGACGTGGACATGGTCGTGGTGGTGTTAGTGGACCCTCTGGTGCTGGGAGAGGACGTGGCCGTTCTGCCACATCCACACGTCCTAGTGTACCAACTACCTCAGGTCCCAGTAGCCGCCAGAATTTACAGCGATATATGGTGGGGCCCAATGCCGTTCTAAGGATGGTAAGGCCTGAGCAGGTACAGGCATTAGTCAATTGGGTGGCCGACAGTGGATCCAGCACGTTCACATTATCTCCCACCCAGTCTTCTGCAGAAAGCGCACAGATGGCGCCTGAAAACCAACCCCATCAGTCTGTCACATCACCCCCATGCATACCAGGGAAACTGTCTCAGCCTCAAGTTATGCAGCAGTCTCTTATGCTGTTTGAAGACTCCGCTGGCAGGGTTTCCCAAGGGCATCCACCTAGCCCTTCCCCAGCGGTGAAAGACATAGAATGCACTGACGCACAACCACTTATGTTTCCTGATGATGAGGACATGGGAATACCACCTCAGCATGTCTCTGATGATGACGAAACACAGGTGCCAACTGCTGCGTCTTTCTGCAGTGTGCAGACTGAACAGGAGGTCAGGGATCAAGACTGGGTGGAAGACGATGCAGGGGACGATGAGGTCCTAGACCCCACATGGAATGAAGGTCGTGCCACTGACTTTCACAGTTCGGAGGAAGAGGCAGTGGTGAGACCGAGCCAACAGCGTAGCAAAAGAGGGAGCAGTGGGCAAAAGCAGAACACCCGCCGCCAAGAGACTCCGCCTGCTACTGACCGCCGCCATCTGGGACCGAGCACCCCAAAGGCAGCTTCAAGGAGTTCCCTGGCATGGCACTTCTTCAAACAATGTGCTGACGACAAGACCCGAGTGGTTTGCACGCTGTGCCATCAGAGCCTGAAGCGAGGCATTAACGTTCTGAACCTGAGCACAACCTGCATGACCAGGCACCTGCATGCAAAGCATGAACTGCAGTGGAGTAAACACCTTAAAACCAAGGAAGTCACTCAGGCTCCCCCTGCTACCTCTTCTGCTGCTGCCGCCTCGGCCTATTCTGCTGCTGCCGCCTCGGCCTCTTCCTCCGCCTCTGGAGGAACGTTGGCACCTGCCGCCCAGCAAACAGGGGATGTACCACCAACACCACCACCACCACCTCCGTCACCAAGCGTCTCAACCATGTCACACGCCAGCGTTCAGCTCTCCATCTCACAAACATTTGATAGAAAGCGTAAATTCCCACCTAGCCACCCTCGATCCCTGGCCCTGAATGCCAGCATTTCTAAACTACTGGCCTATGAAATGCTGTCATTTAGGCTGGTGGACACAGACAGCTTCAAACAGCTCATGTCGCTTGCTGTCCCACAGTATGTTGTTCCCAGCCGGCACTACTTCTCCAAGAGAGCCGTGCCTTCCCTGCACAACCAAGTATCCGATAAAATCAAGTGTGCACTGCGCAACGCCATCTGTAGCAAGGTCCACCTAACCACAGATACGTGGACCAGTAAGCACGGCCAGGGACGCTATATCTCCCTAACTGCACACTGGGTAAATGTAGTGGCAGCTGGGCCCCAGGCGGAGAGCTGTTTGGCGCACGTCCTGCCGCCGCCAAGGATCGCAGGGCAACATTCTTTGCCTCCTGTTGCCACCTCCTCCTTCTCGGCTTCCTCCTCCTCTTCTTCCACCTGCTCATCCAGTCAGCCACACACCTTCACCACCAACTTCAGCACAGCCCGGGGTAAACGTCAGCAGGCCATTCTGAAACTCATATGTTTGGGGGACAGGCCCCACACCGCACAGGAGTTGTGGCGGGGTATTGAACAACAGACCGACGAGTGGTTGCTGCCGGTGAGCCTCAAGCCCGGCCTGGTGGTGTGTGATAATGGGCGAAATCTCGTTGCAGCTCTGGGACTAGCCAATTTGACGCACATCCCTTGCTTGGCGCATGTGCTGAATTTGGTGGTGCAGAAGTTCATTCACAACTACCCCGACATGTCAGAGCTGCTGCATAAAGTGCGGGCCGTCTGTTCGCGCTTCCGGCGTTCACATCCTGCCGCTGCTCGCCTGTCTGCGCTACAGCGTAACTTCGGCCTTCCCGCTCACCGCCTCATATGCGACGTGCCCACCAGGTGGAACTCCACCTTGCACATGCTGGACAGACTGTGCGAGCAGCAGCAGGCCATAGTGGAGTTTCAGCTGCAGCACGCACGGGTCAGTCGCACTACAGAACAGCACCACTTCACCACCAATGACTGGGCCTCCATGCGAGACCTGTGTGCCCTGTTGCGCTGTTTCGAGTACTCCACCAACATGGCCAGTGGCGATGACACCGTTATCAGCGTTACAATACCACTTCTATGTCTCCTTGAGAAAACACTTAGGGCGATGATGGAACAGGAGGTGGCCCAGGAGGAGGAGGAGGAGGATGAGGAAGAGGGGTCATTTTTAGCACTTTCAGGCCAGTCTCTTCGAAGTGACTCAGAGGGAGGTTTTTTGCAACAGCAGAGGCCAGGTACAAATGTGGCCAGCCAGGGCCCACTACTGGAGGACGAGGAGGACGAGGATGAGGAGGAGGTGGAGGAGGATGAGGATGAAGCATGGTCACAGCGGGGTGGCACCCAACGCAGCTCGGGTCCATCACTGGTGCGTGGCTGGGGGGAAAGGCAGGACGATGACGATACGCCTCCCACAGAGGACAGCTTGTCCTTACCCCTGGGCAGCCTGGCACACATGAGCGACTACATGCTGCAGTGCCTGCGCAACGACAGCAGAGTTGCCCACATTTTAACCTGTGCGGACTACTGGGTTGCCACCCTGCTGGATCCACGCTACAAAGACAATGTGCCCACCTTACTTCCTGCACTGGAGCGTGATAGGAAGATGCGCGAGTACAAGCGCACGTTGGTAGACGCGCTACTGAGAGCATTCCCAAATGTCACAGGGGAACAAGTGGAAGCCCAAGGCCAAGGCAGAGGAGGAGCAAGAGGTCGCCAAGGCAGCTGTGTCACGGCCAGCTCCTCTGAGGGCAGGGTTAGCATGGCAGAGATGTGGAAAACTTTTGTCAACACGCCACAGCTAACTGCACCACCACCTGATACGCAACGTGTTAGCAGGAGGCAACATTTCACTAACATGGTGGAACAGTACGTGTGCACACCCCTCCACGTACTGACTGATGGTTCGGCCCCATTCAACTTCTGGGTCTCTAAATTGTCCACGTGGCCAGAGCTAGCCTTTTATGCCTTGGAGGTGCTGGCCTGCCCGGCAGCCAGCGTTTTGTCTGAACGTGTATTCAGCACGGCAGGGGGCGTCATTACAGACAAACGCAGCCGCCTGTCTACAGCCAATGTGGACAAGCTGACGTTCATAAAAATGAACCAGGCATGGATCCCACAGGACCTGTCCGTCCCTTGTCCAGATTAGACATTAACTACCTCCCCATAACCATATATTATTGGACTCCAGGGCACTTCCTCATTCAATCCTATTTTTATTTTCATTTTACCATTATATTGCGATGCTACCCAAAGTTGAATGAACCTCTCCTCTGCCTGTGTGCTAGGCCTAAATATATGCCAATGGACTGTTGCAGTGGTGGCTGACATGAAGCCTGATTCTCTGCTATGACATGCAGACTAATTCTCTGCTGACATGAAGCCAGATTGTCTGTTACGGGACCTCTCTCCTCTGCCTGGGTGCTGGGCCTAAATTTATGACAATGGACTGTTGCAGTGGTGGCTGACGTGAAGCCTGATTCTCTGCTATGACATGCAGACTGATTCTCTGCTGACATGAAGCCAGATTGTCTGTTACGGGACCTCTCTGCTCTGCCTGTGTGCTAGGCCTAAATATATGCCAATGGACTGTTGCAGTGGTGGGTGACGTGAAGCCTCATTCTCTGCTATGACATGCAGACTGATTCTCTGCTGTCATGAAGCCAGATTGTCTGTTACGGGACCTCTCTGCTCTGCCTGTGTGCTAGGCCTAAATATATGCCAATGGACTGTTGCAGTGGTGGGTGACGTGAAGCCTCATTCTCTGCTATGACATGCAGACTAATTCTCTGCTGACATGAAGACAGATTCTCTGTTACGGGACCTCTCTCCTCTGCCTGTGTGTGTGCTGGGCCTAAATATATGCCAATGGACTGTTGCAGTGGTGGCTGACGTGAAGCCTCATTCTCTGCTATGACATGCAGACTGATTCTCTGCTGACATGAAGCCAGATTCTCTGTTACGGGACCTCTCTCCTCTGCCTGTGTGTGTGCTGGGCCTAAATATATGCCAATGGACTGTTGCAGTGGTGGCTGACGTGAAGCCTCATTCTCTGCTATGACATGCAGACTGATTCTCTGCTGACATGAAGCCAGATTCTCTGTTACGGGACCTCTCTCCTCTGCCTGTGTGTGTGCTGGGCCTAAATATATGCCAATGGACTGTTGCAGTGGTGGCTGACGTGAAGCCTCATTCTCTGCTATGACATGCAGACTGATTCTCTGCTGACATGAAGCCAGATTCTCTGTTACGGGACCTCTCTCCTCTGCCTGTGTGTGTGCTGGGCCTAAATATATGCCAATGGACTGTTGCAGTGGTGGCTGACGTGAAGCCTCATTCTCTGCTATGACATGCAGACTGATTCTCTGCTGACATGAAGCCAGATTCTCTGTTACGGGACCTCTCTCCTCTGCCTGTGTGCTAGGCCTAAATATATGCCAATGGACTGTTGCAGTGGTGGCTGACGTGAAGCCTCATTCTCTGCTATGACATGCAGACTAATTCTCTGCTGACATGAAGACAGATTCTCTGTTACGGGACCTCTCTCCTCTGCCTGGGTGCCGGGGCCTAAATATCTGAGAATGGACTGTTCCAGTGGTGGGTGACGGGAAGCCAGATTCTCTGCTATGGAACCTCTCTCCAATTGATTTTGGTTAATTTTTATTTATTTAATTTTTATTTTAATTAATTTCCCTATCCACATTTGTTTGCAGGGGATTTACCTACATGTTGCTGCCTTTTGCAGCCCTCTAGCCCTTTCCTGGGCTGTTTTACAGCCGTTTTAGTGCCGAAAAGTTCGGGTCCCCATTGACTTCAATGGGGTTCGGGTTCGGGACGAAGTTCGGATCGGGTTCGGATCCCGAACCCGAACATTTCCGGGATGTTCGGCCGAACTTCTCGAACCCGAACATCCAGGTGTTCGCTCAACTCTATTACCAATGTATCCATTGTTTAACTGCGATCCATTTTTATCCTATTCCGCAAAAAACGCATCAAAACCGCATGAAAACCGCACATGCGTTTTTTCCGGATTTTATCTTTTTTACATCAATTAAGTCTTATGTATGTATTAAAAATGTTATACCGCATTAAATGTACAATTGATTGATAAATTTTACCAATACTAAGGATTTTGTACTAAAACACAATGAATGTAGACCTGACTCTATATTGGAATATTATGAATGCAAACCTGCCTTGAGAAAAGATCCAGTCCTGGATTTAAAGATGTCCCTCACTGGTTCAACCAATGGTCCAGCCCATGTTCCAACCCACATTTGTCAATTATGGACACTATAAAAAACTGGACATTACACCTCCACTGTCAAACCACTGAGGAAGGGGTCCCTTTTACCCCGAAACGCGTCTGGTGAATGACAGTGAGGGACAACTAAAGAAAAGACTCTACAAACGCATATCTACATGAATTCGCGTTAAAGAAGTTTGAAAACCCCGCCTGGAAATACAGATCACGTGACCGCCCAGTAAACCACGTGGGACGCCACCTAGGTCCTGGAAGGTCAGAGCGGCAACACCAAGCTGCATCGCTACTAACGGCGTGGGGAACTTCATATACAGAGCTTACCAACAGGTCCTTACAACTTACAGCAATACATTCTGCTGAAATCGGACGCTTATGTGGATCTACTGCAGGAGTGGTAAAGTACATTTTAACACAATTGGGAAATCCAATGTTCTTATCATCATTGCCATCTCTGGAACATTGATATTGAACCCGTACCTACCTGCTAATAGTTATAGTCCCCGGACATGAATCAGGGTCAATAGAAAATAGCTCTTGAGAGACTCCATATATTGAATTACAGAGCTAGAGGTCTTTTGTGCGGCGTTTTAAACGTATAGTATATTTTATTCATTCAATTTTTATGAAATGTTTTATGTATATTGTTTTATTTGCATAGTTTGAAGCCTATATATAATATATAAAGAATTTATATGGATACCAATCACCGTGTGTTTGCCTTATATTGAGTGACCCCCATTACAAATTTTTCATCCCTCAAATCTATTTTCGTCATCCAATCTCCCGGAAGGAGCATATCTCTCAGGAGGTGAATCCCCTCCATTTTGAAATGGCGGTACCTGACGAAATTGTTCAATGCTTTTAAATTGATAACTGGGTGCATCTGACTCCCTTTTTTCTGAACCAGAAAGATACTGCTCAAGATCCCATAAGAGTCTGTGGGAGCCATCTCTATCGCCCCCTTGTCCCACAGGTCCGTGAGCTCTGAGTCTATGAGATCGCTGAGTCTATGAGATCGCGAGCGGAACCGGCCGGAAGCTGGGATCTTGGTGCTGGGAGCCCCACGGGGTTAGACACTGGTTCTATGACGAAACCCCTGATCGTGGACAGAACCCATAGATCGGAAGACACCTTTTTCCACACATGAGAAAAGAATTGGAGTCTTCCTCCCACTGGAAGGTCGGACAGATGCAGAGTAAAATGACTCACCGTAAGATTTCCTGGAGTTAGGATGTCCACGGAATCCTCTGCCGCGGTTGAAACCACCACGGGTGGGGAAGAAGGTGGGCTGATGTTGCTGGTCCTGCAACGAAGGTCTGTGGATGAAGGAGCCTCTGCCCGAACCACGGGCATACGAGGAAGAACGGCCGGGCAGACGGCCCCTGGAGCTGCCGGCCCTTGCAGAAAAACGGTTGGGGAAAACTTTGCGCATGGATGTCTGGCCTTGCCAAAGAGGAGCCCCTGGGCGTCCTTGCCTGCTTCGGAGATTGCTAAATTCGCCAATTTTGGCTCAATTTTCATCAGTAGCGCTTTGCGCCGTTCTATGGCAATGACGTATTGGCATTACCAGTAAGGCAGATAGCTCTCTGAGCCCAGCCACTCAACTCCTCCGGGTCGACCTGAGTACTTTGTGAGGAATTAAAGGCCTAGGACACTCAGCCCGTAATTTAGTACGCGCCTCCTTGGTGAGGGCTTTACGGGTCATAGACTCAATATATTGAGTAACATGCGAGGCAGGAAGCCACTCAGAGGAGCGGGGATGGTGCAGCGCGTTGGGATCAAACATGGGATCACCTAACGGATCCAAGAGAGGATCAGTATACCCAGAAGGGGCCTCAGGGTAAGTATCAGTGGCAGGTGGTGGTAAGTCCTGGTCTATAGGGTCAACTACAACACCCATCAGATCCTCCTCTGAACCATGCAGGGAGTGGTGCCGCGCCTCCTCATCAGACTCTCTATCAGAGTTGGAACCATGCTCGGGCTGTGACCGCGCCGATTTCCAACCTCGCGCACGTTCTGCCTGGCGCAGACAGGCTCTTTTACCCGACCTTAGCGTGTCGTCCATGGATGGAGCTAAGCCATCATTCTCAGTTGTTCTGGAGGCAGGAGTGGGATGTAAGGCTAGAGCCTGTGTGACAGATTGAGAGATAGCCGAGGACATAGAGCCCATGGCAGACATATTGGCGCTAGAGATAGAGCGCTGCATCGCTAAAGTCTGGGGGTCCAGAGTGGGAGGATCCCTGGAAGGATCCCTAGACCTCCTGGTAGAAGGGGAAATCTGACCCCTAGATGTTGTGTCCTGCGTGGGGTTAATCCTAAGGGACCGGGAGCGTGATTGGCGGGACATTATTGAAGGGTTAGTCACCCTGATAACGATACCGGACAGACAAGGCACAGAACACCCAGTGAAAGTGCAACGGACAGGAGCTGCAGGAGCTGACTGATGACGCAAGCGGAACAGTCACCAGCCAGAAGTCCCGCGAGATCTCGGCAGAACAACTCAAAACGCCGAGATCTCACGAGAACAAGGGAAGGGAGAGACAAGAAGACAGCTGGAAACGGCGCGCAAGATGGCGCCGCCCCCCTGCAGCAGCGCGGACCCAGAGACAGCAGTCGGAGGTCCGGAATCGTCAAGTAAGTACAGACGCTCCTCAAACCCCACAGGAGATGAGCGGCGTACAACTCTCACCCCACCCCACCCCCCACCGCAGCTCCCACGGCAGGGAGAGTCAGACGAAAAAGGGGGGAACAAAACGCCACAAAAATAAGAAATATGATATAAAATACAATAAGCTGAAAATAAGGTAAAACCCACACAAAAATTTAATATATATACAGTGTACACAATATAACAATATTAATGCCCTAAAATGAAACCCAAAGGGGAACACCACAGGGCAGAGAAACGCTGCTAAGGAAAGGTGAATACTTATCTGGAGCAGCAAAGAAAGAGGACTGCCCCAGGGTGTACGTGGCTTATATGGACACTGGGAGGGAGATGGGTTGGTCTTGTTACCATAGTTACTGCATATTTTAAGTGTTTTGTCTTTGCTGCTATGGAAACAGTAAAGAAAGAGAAATGCAATAGGAGCCTCTGTGTCCTGGAATAAAATTTAAATTAATCTGCCAGAATTCTTTTATTTCTTCTTTAATTTTGTCCTGAATTAGATTGAGCCAGTGGGGATTTAAACTAACCTTTTGGGGGTTATAACAGCATTAGTCTTTTTGCATATTAACAGTATAGGGGTATGGTCAGAGACACTCTGAGCTTCATATCTCATATGTGCGACCCGGTGGAGAAAATCGGGGCTAGACATAGCTGAGAACGACCGACTAAAACACGAATAAGCTTTTTTCTCACCGTATAAATGTCGCAAGATATCAGTTAACACCAATTCCTGACAGATCCTATATAACTTTGTCTCTCCCCTTTTTTCCTTTGTTCTTACCTCTGAATCCTTCGACCTTCTATCCTTCTCCCGGTTCATGACATTATTAAAATCACCTATTACCAATATTGGACATTTTCCCTTCTTGTACGTAAAATCTGCAAGGCAGGACATAACATCAGCTGAGAAGGGGGAGGTAAATACACAAAGGCAAGTACACAAACCACTACGCACCAACGGCAATACACAAAAATGAATCTTCCCTTATCAATCCTTTGATTTATGAGCTCAAAGTCCACATTTCTGTGAATGTACACGCTTACACCGCGAGAATAGGAAAACAAGCAAGAATGGAACTCATATTGTGCCCATCTTTTCTGCATACATGTCACGGTATTTTGCGTAAAGTGTGTTTCTATTAATCCTACTATTGCAGGAAGATGTGTTTCGATAATATCATTCACAATGGCTCTTTTTGTTCTTTCTGCAAGTTCCCTCGCGTTCCATACTAGTATTCTATTTGTTGTATCCAGTTATTTTTATCCAGGGTCGCTGCCTGGCGAGTTCATTTCTGGGGACCCCACCCACCCGCCCCCGAGACACAGAGACCTCCCCCACACCCCCTTTGATATGCAAGATGGTATAACCTGCACATCTCCTCCTATCTGCCCTCCCCGCCGCCCCCCCCCCGCCCCCCCAATTTCAAATCCTCAACCCATTTGTTTTCACAGCCCTTGTTGATCCAGCCAATCTGATAGTTCACCGGATGTAGCAAAGAAGTAGATTTTATCATGGTGAATTATGCGCATTTTTGCAGGATACATCATTGCATATTTAATCTTTGCGCTAATCAACCTCTTCTTTACCTCACGGAATATTTTACATTTCATTTGGGTTTCTCTTGTATAATCGGGGAAGACCTGAATGCTGAACCCATTATACTAAAAGTCCCGTGAATCTCTCCTCCACCGTAATACATTGTCTGGCTAAAATAGCTCTCGGGAGACCACCGGGTGGGGGTTTCCTCCCCGGTATCCGATGGGCCCGAACTACAGAAAATGGGGGTGAGAGATGCCTAGTACCATATGCTTCAATTAGCCATTTCTGTATAAAATCTGTTGCGTCCTCTTTCTTAGATCCTTCTGGAAATCCAATTACCCGAATATTTGATCTCCTGGATCTATCCTCAAGGTCCACTATCTTTTCCTGAAGAATTTTTATTTCAGACTCATTAGAATCTATTCTTTTTATAGCAGCCGTCATTTCTTTTTTCATAGATCTTGAGAACTCTTGGAGATCTTTAACTTTTTCGTGAATATTATTCATATCGTCCCTAATAAGCATAATGTCTGACTGTACTGCTGCTATTTTAATGGATAAATTTTCCTAAAGCTTGGTTAGAGGTTTTCACTGCACCTAAAATATCCTCCAATTTTCTATCTATCGATTCTATTTTTTTTTATCTGAGCCTACTTCTTCTGGTACCTCTGTTCTAATGTGTATACCATCCTCTTTATCTGAGGTTTTACCATCAGTCAATCCCTGTATTTTTTTATATGTACGTGTTTTTGGTTGGGGAGATTTAAAAAAATTGTCCATCTTGGTCAGTGGACTATTTAAACCATCCCTCTTTGGGGAGGGGGGCCCTGAAGATTTCCGATGACAATTCTTTGGTGGCATATATTTTTTTCCCTTCCCTTATATAAAATAATATGCACAAAAATGTATTAATGAAATGCAGTATAACCAGAATATTTAAACGCGTCTAATACAGCAGTTACGTGAACTTTATGTATCTTCAGGGAGGATCCTTAGTCTCACAGCTAGATTGACACGTATGTTTACACCTTATCGTATACGACTTTTCCCATCAAACCAACAGGAACAATTCATATAGTTAACACCTGTTGGGGAAAAGATCGCCTTAAAAATTCTAATACACCAAATGTTCTATTTTGTTCTCAGCCCTCAGTATAAAGCTCGATACGTTAACGGGTATAGATACATTCGAAATTTCAGAATCTTAGAATCCATCACGTTTCGTGGTTTCCAACATATACCGTCCAAAGTGTACCATCCAAGCCAGCTCGATATATCTATGTGACTTAACTCACGATGAGCAGAGAGTAATTCAGACTTGATGCTGTTATTACCAGTTTCTCAGATATATTTCTGAGGAGTAGCAGATGTCTCAGGGACCCTGCAAGGGGTCGTATATATAAAATAAAATAGCACTCTCAAACACGCAGTAGATTCCTTATCCAGAGTTCAATTCAGTGCCCCCTCAGGAGCACATTTCGATTCTTCCCCGCGATTACCCCCCCTCTATCAAATTACTTCCACGGTCAGTGAAAACAATCATTCCCACAAATGATTTCAATAAGGGGAAGAGAGGGGTGAGGGGGGCAGATGTAAGAGAAAAAAACACATTTTTAATCACTTTTCCGGGCTGCCAATCACATAACTCACGGACCCCCCGGTCTATTCACAAGCTCAACCTCGGCCGCACGCCTCCTCCGCGATGCCGACAGAGGAAAGGAGTCCGCCCTTGCAGCCTCTCAGCCAACGGGTATGGTAGCATCACACAAGGGCTCCAGTCTCCTCCTGATGTCCTCAAGCTGGTGAGTGATCATACAGGATCACAAGGCTGGCGGTATTAAGAGGTGCCTTCAGCACACCAGGCAATTTATTTTCCCGGTTCCGGAACTCTGATCCCCGGGGCAGTTTAGGGAGTCCGACACCGACCCCCAGTAGCAGGGTACTTGCTGCGTGTCATCCCCTCTGCATTCCGGTGAATTAGGGTGGATCTTCCACCGCCCTCAGCACCTTCTAAGCCAGCGCTGAAGCGGGCGGCAAGTCGCAGCAGACACGGCGCTTCCCGCTGTTTGGAGAGGACGGGGGGGAGGAACGGAGGAGCCGCGGCATGTCTACGACATCACGTCACGCCACTACCGCTACGTCTCGGTGGTTAAGGTTCTTTAATGTAGATGGGTGTGAGCTCAAATCCCGGCAGAAACATTTCCAAAATACAAGTTGAATAAAACCTAAATACACAGCGCATCCCTTTCAGTAAAAAGTTAGATTTTATTGAAAAAAAAATTGAGCAAAATGTAAAATATGATTAAAAAATACCTGTGTTAATCCACGCCAACCTTTTTAACTTAACGATTTTTGTTTTTGGGAAAGGTGGCAATGCCCAGCCTCAGTCAGTGCTATAAATGTCAGGACTCACTTTGGAAAAATTATTTTTTTCTTTTCCTCGTTATATTCTGACCCCCATAACTTTTTTATAACTATGTCTACGGAGATGTGTGGTGGGCTCATTTTTTGCGGGACGATCTATTGTTTTTGTCAATACCATTTTGGGTGTGTATGACTTGATCACTTTATATTCAATTTCTTGGGAGATAAAGAAATGAAAAAATGTCGAATCTGCCTTTTTTATTTTTTTTCTGTGACGTTATTCACCATATGGGCTATTTTTTATATTTTAAAAGTATGGGCATTTTCTCATGCGGCGATGCCCATTATGCTTTTTTGTTAATTTTTATTTTGGGGAAAGGTGTGAATTTTTATATTTTTTTATATTTTCAATTTGTTTTTTTCTTTTTAATAGGTCCCAAAGTGGAACACAATGACCCGGCTTCGCACACGTATATTTCATCTATTTCATTTAATGTTTATGTGTGTCGTTAAAAGATATCAACGGTATCCACTATAACAGTGACCTCTACAGCACCCCGCCCCTTTAACAGTGAACTCCACAGCGGCCCACCACTTAACACTGACCCCCCCACAGTGTACTTTAAAATGGGACCTCCACTGCAGCCCATCCCCTTAACTTTGACCTTCACAACAGCCCACCCCTTTAACAGTGAGTTTCATAGCACCTCATGGGCCCGCCCCATTAACAGTGATCTCACAGTACCCTGCTGCCTTAACAGTGATCTCCACAGCAGTTGCCCCTTTAATAGTGGCCCCTTCCCCCTAAACAGTGACCTCCACAGTGTCCGCCCCTTTAACAGTGACCTCCACAGCGGCCTGACCCCTTAACAGTAACATCCACAGTAACAGTGACCTTCACAGTGCCCGCCCCTTTAACATTGACTTCCACAGTGCCCGCCCCTTTAACGGTGACCTTCACAGTGCCCGCCCCTTTAACAGTGACCTCCACAGCGCCCTGCCCCATTAATGCTAGGGCTACACGACGACATGTGTCACGCAACATTTTGTCTCAACAATTTTTATAATGATAGGCTATGGTGTCGTACTGCAACATGTGACATGCTGCGACTGTGACACGACATTTGCAAAAAAGCCATCCAAGATGGATTTTTCTTTGACTGTCGCAGTCGCAGAATGTCACATGTCACAGTGCAGCACCATAGACTATCATTATAAAAATTGTCGCACAACATTGGTGCGATATCAATGTCACGCGACACATGTAGCAGTGTAGTTGTGCCCTATGTGTCGTGTGACTTATTGTCGTCCTGTAGCCCTAGCCTAAAGCTGACCGACAGCAGTGAAGAAAAATGGCTGGGTTGTTCTGGAATCCTGGTGTAAAACTGTGTGTATGTGGAGACTAAGAACCTGCGAGCTTCTATTGGCTGATAAGGGTCATGTGACCGTGTGTATGGCAGTTGGGATATTAAAGGGGTTATCCCACTTTGTGTTTTAATACTTACCTGCTGCCACCGCGCGTTCACTTCCTGGATTCTGGCTGGGGGCGGGCTTCATCTTGATTGAAGTCTTCTCCCGGCCGGGCCACGCGCTGGACTGAAAGCGCACGCCGCCGCGCATCTGCCATAGTGACTTATTTCTGGCCAGTATAGTACAGAGCCGGCGTGCGCGTTCGCAGCTCTGTACTATTCTGGCCGGGAAGAAATCACCGTTGCGCATGCGCGGCAGCGTGCGCGTTCAGGACAGCGAGCGGCCCGGCCGGGAGAAAAGAAGAAGTCTTCTGGGCAAGCGCGACCATCGGGATTTTGGAGAAGAGCGGTGGTCGTAACCAGGGGAGACCGAGTCACAACAATAAGGTAAGTGGGGATTAATTTTATCCTAATCGGTGGGAATTTGTTAATCAAGTATATTTACAAAAATGATCACTGTCAAATCATTAACAGATTTAACAGTGATCATTATGATGGGATACCCCTTTAAGAGAAAGACCTGCAGGCTTGTATTGGCTAATACAGGTCATTTTTGGGGAATATCTCAGGAACGGTACGTCCTAGAGAGCTGTGACCCCACAAGATTTCTTTCCAGGGAGCAAGGGGTGTGTATACCGAGTTTTGTTGAAATCGATGGTTGCATTTTTGAGTGATCGCGGAACATACACACATATATACGTCCTTCTTTATATATATAGATAGAAATCACTTTATCCCAGTTCACCTAGTGGCCTGAACTGGGATATACTAATAATGAGCCTCGAAGCCTAGTACAGGCTTTGGCTCATTTTTAGAACAGGGTGCTTTCCCCGATCTCTGCCTCCTGAATAGGAAGCTCGCGCTTCCGTTTTTAACACTCTCAGATGCCGTGGCGACATTTGACCATGGCATCTGGGGGAGTAAATGTCTAGGTCCGCATAAGCAGAGATCGTGGACATTGGCCTCGGGTGCCTGCTGTATGAAACAGCAAGCACCTGCTCCGCTCTAGAGCCGGCACCATCTTTAAAGTCCCGACATGCGCAGTACATGCATGGCAGATGTCGGAAAGGGGTTAATGGTCACATGACCAAATGTGTATAGGACTGCGCTTTCTTTCTGCACGTACACTGGAGCTTGTGCAGGTAATTTGAGAGAGAGGGGATGTGACTGCCTGCAGGCGGCCATGGGCGGGGGGTCTAGTGGTGCGCAGCGCAGTCCTGGGGTGCACGCTGTATGACCACCCGCTCCATTGCTGTAGCTTTTTGTGAGGGAGGGGAACTCATTGCTGGGAGGGGAGTGGGCACGTGGCGTATTCTGGGGCCATGGGGGTGAAGATCTGTGATGGGGGGGCTTTATGGGATGTAAATCTGTGAGCGAGACTGGAATCCACAGAATGTAACTGTGTTGTTAGTGCATTCTTACAAGATTTGGGGCCCCACTTTTGATTTTGCCCAGGGCCACATTTTGTCTAAAACCGGCCCTGACTGTCTTGCACACGTGTCAGGATATTGAAATATATTAGTGCAGGCAGTGATGGGGCGGCAGCGAGGAGACGTGGTGGAGGGACAAGGAGATGAGAAGTAATATGAGCACATTTTGCTACATTTTGTTTCATAGATGCAGAATGTCTCAGCCGCAGCAGTCCCTGCATGAACCCAGAGAAATCATATGCTACATGATGCGCCTCTGTAATTTCAGAAACATCATTAGCTGACACCGGTTATTTGTATGTGATGAATAGGAGCAGAATTTTATGGTGTCTTTCTTGCTTCACTTCCCCATTTAATACATTGCATTCTTCACTCCTGGCCTGCAGAGGTATTTTTGTCATTTAATCTCAGCCTAGAGAAGATGGGTGTCCTACTTAGTGAAATATGATGGCTCGCAGAATCCGACTGTGATGGATTAATTTCTATACACTGTGAGACAAACCCAATGCTGTTAGTCATCCATTGTCGAATTGTTCCTCATTCCAGGCGGGTGTCCCAAAAGGCTGCAGAAAGCAATAAGGATTATTTTAATTTTATCTCAGTGACTTTAAAAGCAAAACCACTATAGGTTTTTAGAAGTATGGAAAGTAAAATTAAGTTTTTAATAAAGTATACAAAAGGCAGCGGTACAGAGCAAAACCACTGAATATGGATGGAAGTACTATTCCTGCTCTAAAGAAATGGAATCTTATTTCAAAGTATTTTCGACTTTACTCTGAATTTCATTCCCATCATGCCTCGGGCAGGAAAAAGACGTTTCAGACTTTCTAAGAGGACCTGTCTAATTGTCACCAAAGTGTTGAATGTTATGGGTTTTATAAGCTCACGAGTTAATAGGACACAGATGACAATCATTATGAGTAAAATATTTTTTTGAAGCTTACATTTGTTCCACCACCACCACTCATACCTTACTCTATAACGCTAATATATACTACTACCTCCAATGTACAAGAATATAACTACTATAATACTACCTCCAATGTACAAGTATATAACTACTGTAACACTACCTCCAATGTACAAGAATATAACTACTATAACACTACCTCCAATGTACAAGTATATAACTACTATAATACTGCCCCTATGTACAATAATATAACTACTATAATACTGCCTCCTATGTACAAGTATATAACTACTATAATACTGCTCCTATGTACAAGAATATAACTACTATAATACTGCTCCTATGTACAAGAATATAACTACTATAATACTGCTCCTATGTACAGGAATATAACTACTATAATACTTCTCCTATGTACAAGTATATAACTACTATAATACTGCTCCTATGTACAAGAATATAACTACTATAATACTGCCTCCTATGTACAAGTATATAACTACTATAATACTGCTCCTATGTACAAGAATATAACTACTATAATACTGCTCCTATGTACAAGAATATAACTACTATAATACTGCTCCTATGTACAAGAATATAACTACTATAATACTGCCCCCTATGTACAAGAATATAACTGCTATAATACTGCCTCCTATGTACAGGAATATAACTACTATAATACTGCTCCTATGTACAAGAATATAACTACTATAACACTACCTCCAATGTACAAGTATATAACTACTATAATACTGCCCCTATGTACAATAATATAACTACTATAATACTGCCTCCTATGTACAAGTATATAACTACTATAATACTGCTCCTATGTACAAGAATATAACTACTATAATACTGCTCCTATGTACAAGAATATAACTACTATAATACTGCCTCCTATGTACAAGAATATAACTACTATAATACTGTCTCCTATGTACAAGTATATAACTACTATAATACTACCTCCAATGTACAAGAATATAACTACTATAATACTGCCCCCTATGTACAAGAATATAACTGCTATAATACTGCCTCCTATGTACAGGAATATAACTACTATAATACTGCTCCTATGTACAAGAATATAACTACTATAATACTGCTCCTATGTACAAGAATATAACTACTATAATACTGCCTCCTATGTACAAGAATATAACTACTATAACACTACCTCCAATGTACAAGTATATAACTACTGTAATACTGCCTCCTATGTACAAGAATATAACTACTATAATACTGTCTCCTATGTACAAGAATATAACTACTATAATACTGTCTCCTATGTACAAGTATATAACTACTATAATACTACCTCCAATGTACAAGTATATAACTACTGTAATACTGCTCCTATGTACAAGAATATAACTACTATAATACTGCTCCTATGTACAAGAATATCACTACTATAATACTGTCTCCTATGTACAAGAATATAACTGCTATAATACTGCCTCCTATGTACAAGAATATAACTACTATAATACTGCTCCTATGTACAATAATATAACTACTATAATACTTCTCCTATGTACAAGAATATAACTACTATAATACTGCTCCTATGTATAAGAATATAACTACTATAATACTGCCTCCAATGTACAAGAATATAACTACTATAATACTGCTCCTATGTAAAAGAATATAACTACTATAATACTGCTCCTATGTACAAGAATATAACTACTATAATACTGCCCCTATGTACAATAATATAACTACTATAATACTGCCTCCTATGTACAAGAATATAACTACTATAATACTGCCTCCTATGTACAAGGATATAACTACTATAATATTGTTCCTGTGTACAAGGATATAACTACTATAATACCGCCTCCTATGTACAAGAATATAACTACTATAATACTGCTCCTATGTACAAGAATATAACTACTATAATACTGCTCCTATGTACAAGAATATAACTACTATAATACTGCTCCTATGTACAAGAATATAACTGCTATAATACTGCTCCTATGTGCAAGAATATAACTGCTATAATACTGCTCCTATGTACAAGAATATAACTACTATAATACTGCTCCTATGTACAAGAATATTACTACTATAATACTGCCTCCTATGTACAAGAATATAACTACGATAATACTGCTCCTATGTACAAGAATATAACTACTATAATACTACTCCTATGTACAAGAATATAACTACTATAATACTGCTCCTATGTACAGGAATATAACTACTATAATACTGCTCCTATGTATAAGAATATAACTACTATAATACTGTCCCTATGTACAAGAATATAACTACTATAATACTGCTCCTATGTACAAGAATATAACTACTATAATACTGCTCCTATGTACAGGAATATAACTACTATAATACTGCTCCTATGTACAAGAATATAACTACTATAATACTGCCCCTATGTACAAGAATATAACTACTATAATACTGTCTCCTATGTACAAGAATATAACTACTATAATACTGCCTCCTATGTACAAGAATATAACTACTATAATACTGCCTCCTATGTACAAGAATATAACTACTATAATACTGTCTCCTATGTACAAGAATATAACTACTATAATACTGCTCCTATGTACAAGAATATAACTGCTATAATACTGCTCCTATGTACAAGAATATGGTTGCATAGTTTACCCTCATAAATCACCCTTGTGGCCCAGAAAATAATCACATTTATTTATAAAAAGTTTTCCTAAAGCCATATGTGATTTTAAAACCATACTGAGACATTGGTATTATTTAACAGATATAGCTGTATGTTATGTATGAGAGAGAGCAGTGTGTTGCGGTGGAGCGTAGGAGATGTGTTATTTTCACACTATATCCACTATCATCACCGCCTTATTTGGCTTATACTCATTGCCAGATATCCACCTTTTCTTACTTAGCTGAGGTAATAACACAACCTAAACTCAAGTTAGTGACTTTCTTTCTCCCTGAGATATCTGCCTATGACACACTCTCTGTTTGTCAGCGCTATTGCTGTATTATTAGCTATAAGACGTGGGAGAAGACGTCTGCATTACGTCCCCCATACATCCCTACCTATGCCTCAGTTATTAAAATCAGAGTCCCTATTGCCCCCCCCCCCCGACATGTTTCGCCACGCATGTGGCTTCATCAGGGGTAAGGAGCAACAAGCCGAGCGCTTAAAATGCTAACTACTTATAGCGGGTTGAAACTCTCCTACTTCCTAGTGATCCATTCTAATCGTGCCTCGTATCTAAAAAGGTGGGACAGTGTATCCTAATTGGTGGCAGGATTGTCAATCCCAAAGGAGACACCTATGATTTACCTAATTTGTAGGTGTGCAATTCGGTCAGTTCACTCCTTGCTCCGGCGCTTGCTCGCGGGACTTAGGCCTCTTTTACACGGGTGTTGCGGTTATGTTGCGAGAAAAGATGCGTGAAAATGCGCAATTTTTTTGCATGAGTGCAAAGTTTTTTAATGCGTTTTGCATGCGCATGCGAAAAATCTGCATGTTTGGTACCCAGACCCGAACTTGGACTTCTTCACTGAAGTTCAGGTTTGGGATCAGTGTTCTGTAGATTTTATTATTTTCCCTTATAACATGGTTATAAGGGAAAATAATAGCATTCGTAATACAGAATGCTAAGTAAATTAGGGATGGAGGGGTTAAAAAAAAAAAATATTAAATTTAGCTCACCTTATCCACTTGTTCGCGAAGCCCGGCTCGTCTTCTTTCTTCTTCTTTGAGGACCTGGGAGGAAAAGGACATTTGGTGATGTCACTGCGCTCATCACATGAACCATCACCATGGTGATGGACCATGTGGTGGACCATGTGATGAGTGCAGTGACGTCACCAAATGTCCTTTTCCTCCCAGGTCATCAAAGAAGAAGAAGGAAGACGAGCCGGGCTTCGCGAACAAATGGATGAGGTGAGTTTAATTTTTTTTATTTATTTTTTAACCTCCTCCATCCCCAATTTACTTAGCATTCTGTATTAAGAATGCTATTTTTTTCCCTTATAACCATGTTATAAGGGAAAAAAATTAAGATCGGGTCCCCATCCCGATCATCACCTAGCCTAGAAACTAGGGTTGAGCGAACCCGAACTGTAAAGTTCGGTTTCGTACCAAACTTTAGGATTTTTGTACCCCAGACCCGAATATTTCAGTAAAAGTTTGGGTTCGGTGTTCGTCGCTTTCTTGGCGCTTTTTGAAAGGCAGCCAATCAACAAGCGGTTAACTGTGTGCCCTTAGAAGCCATCACAGCCATGCCTACTAATGGCATGGCTGTGATTGGCCAGTGCAGCATGTTACCCAGCCTCTATATAAGCTGGAGACACGTAGCGCTGCACGTAACTCTGCTGTTACTAGTGTAGGGAGAGGATGCGGCTGGTGATTTCAGGGAGAGAATAGGAGAGAATCTTTGTTCAAAGCGTGAATCTAACTCAGCGATCTACATACATTTAGTTGTGTGGGTGCAGGGCACAATTTTTTTATCCTGCCCTGAGCCCAGTGACCGAAAAAAAGTCAGTTAGGTGGGGGGCGGCGGCAGCCATTTTATGCAAGCTCAGTGCACCAGCTCTGCATCTGAGCTTTGGTGACATTGAAATCCAAGCTTGAAAAACAGCACTAATAATCTGGTTGTAAAAAATCACCCTTTTTTGGCCATATACAACATCTGGTGCATTTGCAGGATTAGTCAGTGTGCAATTTAAGCTAGAAATACAGCCATAATTTTCTGGGTTTTTAAAAACACACTTTTTTGCCAAAATGCACAATTTTTCGGGCCTTGCAGCATCAAGACGTTTGAAATTCCAGGGTTATATACTGCTGTCATATTCAGTTTTTTATCAAATATCCATTTTTGGCACAAATCTTTAATTGCAGCCTAGTGTGGGTCAGGGCGTGTGAGATACACCCTTTAAATACAGGGGTTCTATTCTTCTATTAATAAAACACCCTTTTTTGGGCAAAATACACAATTGTTGTGCCCTTGCAGCATCAAGACGTTTGAAATTCCAGGGTTATATACTGCTGTCATATTCAGTTATTAAACAAACACCCGTTTGGGCAAAAAAAAAATATTTGGCAGCCTTTGCTGCAGATGTCATTGTGAGATACACACTTTATATATTTGGGTTTTATTCAGTTATTTGAAACACAGCCATTTTGGGCATAAATCTTTAATTGCGGCCTAGTGTGGGTCAGGCCGTGTCAGATACACCTTTTACATACTGTCGTTCTATTCTGCTATTAATTAAACACCCATTTAGGGCAAGATCCTAAATTCGAGAAATATGAGGAGAGCGTCAAATAAGGGACGTGGCCCAGGTCGTGGTGCTGCTGGTGGAGCTCCTGTTGCAGGGAGAGGACGTGGTCGATCTGTGCCAGCTACACGCACAAGTGAAACCCCTTGCTCAGGTGCGAGTAGGCGACAAAACCTGCAGCGGTATTTGGTCGGGCCTAATGCGGCTCTACGAATGGTGAGTCCTGAACAAGTACAGGCGATAGTAGATTGGGTTGCTGACAGTGGATCCAGTTCCTTCACATTGTCTCCCACCCAGTCTCCCGCTGAAAGACCACAGTTGGCACCTGCAGCCGATGTCCATCAGTCTTTCACCTCACCCCCTTGCAAATCAGCCAAGCAGTCTGAGCCCCAAGTCATGCAGAAGTCTCTTCTGCCTTTTAAAAACTCTGTTAGCAGGGTTTCCCAGGGCCATCCACCTAGCCCTGCCCCAGAAGTGGAAGTGCACCGATGCCCAACCACTTATCTTTCAAGATGAGTACATGGGAGGACCATCGCAGCACGTCTCGGATGATGATGAAACACAGGTGCCAACTGCTGGGGCTTTCGAAAGTGTGCAGACCGACAAGGAGGGCAGGGGTGAAGATTGGGTGCAAGATGATGTGGAGGATGATGAGGTCCTCGACCCCACATGGAATCAAGGTCATGCAAGTGACCTATGTAGTTCGGAGGAAGAGGCAGTGGTCGCACAGAGCCACCAGCACAGCAGAAGAGGGAGCAGGGTGCAAAATCGGAGCGGCAATCCTCTAGACAGTACACCTGCTACTGCCCACCGCAGCAAGGGACCAAGCACACCAAAGCCAGCTCCAAGGAGTTCCCTGGCGTGGCAGTTCTTCAGACAATGTGCTGACAACAAGACACGAGTGGTTTGCACGCTGTGCAATCAGAGCCTGAAGCGAGGCATAAACGTTCTTAACCTGAGCAAAACCTGCATGACCAGGCATTTAAGTGCTAAGCACGAGCTGCAGTGGAGTAGACACCTCAAAAACCAAGAAAGGTCTCTGGCTCCTCCTGCTTCCTCTTCTGCTGCAGTCTCGGCCTCTTCATCCACCTCTGGAGTGATAGTGCCACCTGCCACCCCGCAAACAGAGGATCTGCCAGCAACACCAACACCTGGATCACCAAGCATCTCCACAATGTCCCACGGAAGCGTTCAGCTCTCCATCTCCCAAACACTGGAGAGGAAGAGGAAGTACCCCCCTACCCACCCACGATCCCTAGCCCTGAATGCCAGCATTTCTATTACTGGCCTTTGAAATGCTGTCATTCCATCTGGTGGAGACGGATAGTTTTAAAAGCCTTATGGCGGTGGCTGTCCCACAGTACGTCGTTCCCAGCCGCCACTACATTTCCAGGCGAGCCATCCCTTCCCTGCACAACCAAGTAGGAAACAAAATCAGGTGTGCACTGCGCAACGCCATCTGTGGCAAGGTCCACATAACCACTGATACGTGGACCAGTAAGCACGGTCAGGGCCATTATATCTCCATAACAGCACACTGGGTAAATGCAGTGGCAGCTGGGCCTCAGACGGATAGCAGTTTGGCACATGTCCTTCCACCACCGAGAATTGCAGGGCACTTCAGTTTGCCTCCTGTTGCTTCCTCCTCCTACTCCGCTTACTCATCCTCTACCGGCTCCTCATCCAGTCAGCGTAACACCTTCACCACCAACTTCAGCACAGCCAGAAGTAAACGACAGCAGGCAGTTTTAAATCGTATCTGTTTGGGGAACAAACCCCACACCGCGCAGGAGCTGTGGACGGGCCTTGAACAACAGACCGATGAGTGGTTGGTGCCAGTGAGACTCAAGCCCGGCCTGGTCGTATGCGATAATGGGCGAAATCTCGTAGCAGCTCTGGGACTAGCCGGTTTGACGCACATCCCTTGCCTGGTGCATGTGCTGAATTTGGTGGTGCAGAGATTCCTTAAAAATTACCTCGATATGTCAGAGCTGCTGCATAAAACCGTGCCCACAAGGTGGAACTCCACCTTGCACATGCTGGCCAGACTGTGCGAGCAGCAGCAGGCGATAGTGGAGTTTCAGCTGCAGCACGCACAGGTGAGTCGCTCGGCGGAACAGCACCACTTCACCACCAATGACTGGGCCTCCATGCAAGACCTGTGTTCCTTGTTGCGCTGTTTCGAGTACTCTACCAACATGGCCAGTGCCGATAACGCCGTTCTCAGCGTTACTATCCCACTTCTATGCCTCCTTGAAAAAACACTGCTGGCGATGATGGAGGAGGATGTGGCACAGGAGGAGGAAGAGGGATCATTTTGCAGGGTTTCCGGCCAGTCATTCACAAGTGGCTCCGAGGGTGGGTTCCTGCACCCACAAACGCCAGGTACCCAATTGTCCAGCTAGGGCACAGTTCTGGAGGATGACGAGGTGGAGGATGAGGAGGAGGAGATGGAGGAGGAGGAATCATGTTCACAGCAGGGTGGCACCCAGACCAGCTCAAGGCCATCACTGGTGCGTGGCTGGGGGGATACAGAGGACACAGACGATACACCTTCCACAGAGGACAGCTTTTCGTTGCCTCTGGGCAGCCTGGCACACATGAGTGATTACATGCTGCAGTGTCTCCGCAACGACCGGCGAGTTGCCCACATTCTAACTTGTGCTGATTACTGGGTGGCCACACTGATTGATCCCCATTACAAGGACAACGTACTGTCCTTAATTCCCTCACTGGAGGGTGATCGTAAGATGCACGAGTACAAGCGCACGCTGGTAGACGCGCTGCTGATGGCATTCCCACCTGACAGCGGGGGCACAGTGGAAGCACAAGGCGAAGGCAGAGGACGAGGAAGAGGTCGCCAACGCAGCTGGGGCACCGCCAGCACCTCAGAGGGCAGCGTTAGCATGGCCGAAATGTGGAAAAGCTTTGTCAGCACGCCACAACAACCAGCACCACCAGCTGATATGGAACGCCTTAGCAGGAGGCAGCATTTCACCAAGATGGTGGAGCAGTATATGTGCACACATCTACACGTACTGAATGATGGGTCTGCCCCCTTCAACTTCTGGGTCTCCAAATTGGGTACATGGCCTGAGTTTGCCCTTGACGCCTTGGAGGTGCTGGCCTGCCCTGCAGCCAGTGTATTATCTGAACGTGTGTTTAGCACGGCAGGGGGCGTCATCACAGACAAGCGCAGCCGTCTGTCCACAGTGAACAATCTCACGTTCATTAAAATGAACCAGGCATGGATCCCACAGGACGTCCGTACCTTGTTTAGAATAAACATGTATACCGGCACTAAGCAGCCATTGTTATACTGCAGCGCAATTGCTCATTCTTGCATTTTGGATATTTCACACTCTTCTGGAGTGTACCCTAATTTAAAAAAATTCAATTAAAACCAAAAACCAGTGTTGGCTACCTCGTCCTCCTCCACAGCTGCTTCCACCTACACCGCTACGTCCACCGCCTCCTCAAACTCCTACTCCATATGGAACTCTTTATTTGCACGTATTTTATTTTAAGTCATTTCACTACTTTGTCAGTTACATTTTCTGGTGAAATTCACCAATTTTTGGGTGTGATGTACCACTGCTATACCTATTAGACCGGTAAAAAAAAAAATTGTCAGTTACATTTTCGGTTGAAATTCAACAATTTTTGGGTGTGATGTATCACTGCTATACCTAGTAGACAGGTTAAAAAAATATATATATATTGTCAGTTACATTTTCTGGTGAAATTCACCAATTTTTGGGTGTGATGTACCACTGCAATACCTAGTAGACAGGTAAAAAAAATATATATAATTCTCAGTTACATTTTCCGTTGAAATTCAAAAATTTTTGGGTGTGATGTACCACTGATATACCTAGTAGACAGGTTAAAAAAAAATTGGCAGTTACATTTTCTGGTGAAATTCACACATTTTCGGGTGTAATATACCCCTCCTCTACCTAGTTGACAGCTTAATAAATTTAAATAATTTTAATTTTACGTTTTCGGGTGACAATAAACAATTGTTTTCTGTCATAGACCCCTGCTCTACCAAGTAGACAGGTTAATACATTTCTGTAATTTTTCTGTTACATTCTTGGGTAGACATTATACAATTTTAGACGTGAATAAACCCCTGCTCTGCATAGGTGACAGGGAATAACATTTCTGAAATGCTTCTTTAATTGATGCGCGCCCCTCCTTAGTTTCAATGCTTAAACTTAAACAAGTTGTACCACATTTGCGCTTCAATAATGTGTCCCACATTTCCGTTTTACTCTTTTGGCCCACATTTGGGCTTCTGTAATTTGTCCTACATTTGCACCTCAATAACTTTTCCCATATTTCCGCTCAATCCCAAAAAATATTATAACTTTATCTCCCTTAAATTTGGTCTCACGCTCCCTCTCCAGCGTGGAACCCTGATTCACCGATAACCGTGAGCAACATGGTAGGATCAGAAAAGAACATCGAAAGTTGATAGAGAAGATATCCAAATGGATGATGGATGTCACTGGGGCACCTCTACATAGGTGACAGGAACATAAATTTAATAAAATCGTCAATTACATTGTCAGGTGACTTTTTTCAAATTTTGCCGGACAGAAACCCGTGCTCTGCATAGTTGACAGGGAATAAAATTTAAGAAATTCTTCATTAATTGATGCGCGACACCTTCTTTTATTTAATGCTTAAACTTTAAAAAGTCCCACTTTTACGCTTTAATACTTTGTCCCATATTTCCGCTCTATAATTTTAAATTTGAAAAAATTAATCCTCCCTTAGATGTGGTCTCTCTTTCTCACGCTCCCTCTCCGGCCTGGAACCCTGATTCCCCGCCACCCGTGATCACCATGGTAGGCACATAAAAGAACATCGAAAGTTGATAGAGCAGATATCCAATTGGATTGTGAACATCACGGGGATGTGCGACACGGTGGGGCAGTAAGTGAGTGTACACGCCTACACGCCTAACTGACTGACAGGGGTCAGCCCCTGCAACTTCTGGGTCTCCAAATTGGGCACATGGCCTGAGCTTGCCCTTTACCCCTTGGAGGTGCTGGCCTGCCCTGCAGCCGGTGTATTGTCTGAATGTGTGTTTAGCACGACTGGAGGGGGTTATCACAGGTTATATTTGCGAATGTTTTGGGATGTACCCTAATTTTTTTTTTTTATAAAAAATTTAAAAGCAAAAAGCAGTGTAGGCTACCTTCTCCACCGCCGCTTCCACCTACACCGCCACATCCACCGCCTCCTCAACCTCTTACTCCATATGGACCTCGTCCTCCTAGATCAAGATTATTATTTTTACGTATTTTATGTTATTTAAAGTAAATTCCTTATCCACATTTGCCATGCTCTTAACCACATTTTGTGTCACGGAAGGTGTACAGGAAACAAGACAATGCAAAATGAATATATGACTCACTGGATCCAAAACTAAGGAACAAAAGGGAGACCCCTGCATAAGACCTGACACTCTCCCTGTCTGCTCAGCCTATGCAAAAATCCCAATGGTGGATGATCGCATATCCACGTACCTCGACTATATACCACCTGAACACCCTACAATAGTGAGGGGACACGACCACCGGCTCCCTACACTAGACACGGAGGGAGTCAGGGTCACCTGGGATCCAGCAAACCGAAAATCACAAATAAATGAACAAAACTTATCTTGTAGAAGGCTGGAAAATAGGATCAGCATGCACACACACTCCAGGAAGTTGTATAAGCCGCACACTAATGCATTATGGGGAGGAATTTAAAGGGATACAATCAGTCCAACTACATGACAGCTGAGAGAGGCTAACGAGATGAGGAACTGAAATTCAAAACAAAGAAAACTCAAGGAGGAGGTTCTGAAAGGCTTCTGTCAGAGCTTCTCAGCTGTCTGGTTGTGACAGTACCCCTCCCTCTACGAGTGGACTCCGGACACTCAGAGCCCACCTTCTCAGGATGGGACCTATGGAAAGCCCTGATGAGACGAGTGGCCTTAATGTCCGTCACTGGGACCCACATCCTCTCCTCAGGACCATAACCCTCCCAATGAACGAGGTACTGGAGAGAACCGCGGACAAGACTAGAATCCACAATTCTAGAGACCTGAAATTCAAGATTCCCATCAACCATAATCGGAGGAGGAGGCAAAGGCGAGGGTACAATGGGTTGAACATAAGGTTTCAATAAGGACTTATGAAAAACATTATGGATCTTCCAAGTCTGAGGAAGATCAAGACGGTAGGCAACAGGATTGATGACAGACATGATTTTGTAAGGCCCAATAAACCTAGGTCCCAACTTCCAGGAGGGAACCTTCAATTTGATATTCTTGGTAGACAACCACACCAGATCACCAACATTCAGGTCCTGACCAGGCACACGTCTCTTATCTGCCACACGCTTATATCTCTCACTCATGCTCTTTAGATTATCCTGAATCTTTTGCCAAATAGAAGACAAAGACGAGGAGAATCTGTCCTCATCAGGTAAACCAGAAGACCCCTCTCCCGAGAAAGTCCCAAACTGCAGATGAAACCCATATGCACCAAAAAATGGTGACTTATCAGAGGACTCCTGGCAACGGTTATTTAAAGCAAACTCAGCAAGGGACAAAAAAAGAACACCAATCCTCCTGATTCTGCGCCACAAAACAGCGCAGATATGTCTCCAGATTCTGATTGACGCGCTCTGTCTGGCCATTCGACTGCGGGTGGAAAGCAAAAGAGAATGACATCCGAACCCCCAAGCAAGAACAGAAAGCCTTCCAGAATCTGGAAACAAACTGCGTGCCCCTATCAGAGACTATGTCTGAAGGAATACCATGCAATTTGACAATGTGATCAATAAATGCCTGCACCAGCGTCTTAGCATTGGGCAAACCAGGAAAAGGGATGAAATGCACCATTTTGCTAAAACGGTCCACCACCACCAGAATCACAGTCTTCCCCGAGGAACGAGGCAGGTCCGTTATGAAGTCCATGGACAGATGTGTCCAAGGACGGGAAGGAATGGGTAAGGGAAGGAGAGGACCTGATGGCCGTGAATGAGGGACTTTGGCACGAGCGCAAGTCTCGCAGGCTGCCACAAAACCCTCAACCGACTTACGAAGCGCAGGCCACCAGAATCTCAGAGCGATGAGATCCACTGTGGCTCTTGCCCCCGGGTGCCCAGCAAGGACCGTATCGTGGTGTTCCTTAAAAATCTTGTGTCTTAAAGCGAGAGGCACAAACAACCTCCCAGGAGGACAAAGATCAGGAGCCTCTGACTGGGCTGCCTGCACCTCTGCCTCCAATTCAGGAAAAAGAGCAGAGACCACCACACCTTCAGCCAAAATGGGACCCGGGTCTTCAAAATTCCCACCTCCCGGAAAACAACGTGACAGGGCATCTGCCTTCACATTCTTAACCCCAGGGCGGAACGTGACAACAAAATTAAACCTTGAAAAGAACAAAGACCATCTGGCCTGTCTCGGGTTCAGACGCTTGGCTGACTCCAAGTAGGCCAGATTTTTATGGTCAGTAAACACGGTAATAGGGTGTCTGGCTCCCTCTAGCCAATGGCGCCATTCCTCAAAAGCCAACTTGATGGCCAACAATTCCCTATCTCCCACATTGTAATTTCTCTCTGCGGAGGAGAGTTTCTTTGAGAAAAAGGCACACGGTCGCCATTTGACAGGAGAGGAACCCTGAGACAAGACCGCACCCACACCCACCTCAGAAGCATTAACCTCAACTATGAAGGGTAGAGAAATATCAGGTTGTACCAAGATGGAAGCGGAAGCAAAACTCTCCTTGATATTAGAAAAGGCCTTATGCGCCTCTACCGACCAGGAAGAAAAATCTACCCCCTTTCTGGTCATATCAGTGAGTGGTTTAACAATAGAGGAATAATTCAAAATAAACTTCCTGTAATAATTGGCAAAGCCCAAAAAACGCATCAGCGCCTTCTGATTCTCAGGAAGCTCCCACTCAAGCACAGCGCGGACCTTCTCGGGGTCCATGCGAAAACCAGAAGCGGAGAGAAGAAACCCCAGAAATTGAATTTCCGATACCGATCCGAAACCGCAAACACACATTTTTCCAGTTTCGCATATAATTTATTGTCCCGCAGGATGAGCAAGACCTGACGTAAGTGTTCCTTATGAGTTTTGAAATCAGGAGAAAAAAATCAAAATGTCATCCAAATACACTAATACAAATTTTCCCATTAAATGATAAAAAATGCTGTTCACGAAATGCTGAAAAACGGCTGGGGCATTCATCAAACAAAAAGGCATAACCAAATTCTCAAAATGGCCCTTAGGGGTATTGAAGGCCGTCTTCCATTCGTCTCCTTCTCTGGCCCTGACCAGGTTGTATGCCTCTCTTAGATCTAATTTGGAAAAGACTTTAGCCCCAACAATCTGGTTAAACAGGTCCGGGATCAGAGGAAGCGGATAAGGGTCACGAATAGTAATACTGTCCAGCTCCCTGAAATCCAGACAAGGTCTTAAAGAACCATCTTTTTTCTTAACAAAGAAAAAAACAGCGGCAACAGGTGACTTCGAGGGTCGTATGTGTCCTTTTCTCAGACTCTCCGAGATATAAGCACGCATAGCGACCCTTTCAGGTTGGGAAAGATTGTATAAACGAGATTTAGGGAGCTTGGCGCCTGGGATGAGATTAATAGGGCAATCGTACTCCCTGTGTGGGGGCAAATCCTGAACTCCACTCTCAGAGAAGACATCCGAAAATTCAGAGAGAAAAGGTGGTACAGTCTTAGTAGAAACCTCAGAAACAGATGTCGTGAGGCAATTCTCTCTGCAAAAGTCACTCCAACCATTTATTTGCCTCGCTTGCCAATCAATGGTGGGGTTATGTTTAGTGAGCCAGGGTAGCCCCAACACAAGAGGAGTAGGTAATCCGCTAAGGACGAAACATGACACATCCTCAACATGAGCATCACTCACAATTAAACGAATATTGTGAACTATGCCCTTTAATGATTTCTGAGAAAGTGGAGCGGAATCAATAGCAAAAACAGGAATATCCTTTCCCAAAGTGCACACCTGGAAACCATGAGTTATCGCAAAATGATTATCAATGAGATTGACAGCTGCTCCACTATCTACAAAAATCTCACAAAAAATGTTCTTGCTCTCTAGCGCCACCCTGGCAGGCAGGACAAAACGGGAACTACAAGCAAACGGAAAACCTTCAATTTCCGCCTCAACCCTGCCAATAGTAACAGATGGAACATTTTTAAAAGATTTTTTCCTTTTTGTTTCTTTATTACTCCCAGAAAACTGCCTGAATCTCCTAGAGGGACAAACATTTGCCAAATGATTTATACCTCCACAACAAAAACAAACCTTCCCATGCAGGCTGAATCTTCTATTGTCAGAGGCAATCAACCCCAGCTGCATGGGCTCCTGCTCAGAAGGGGCTGACAGCGACTGAGACCCCTGCGCATAGAATGAGACCGCCGCACTGTCCTAGGACTGAGTATGACAGGAAGGAGAGATCTCTCCTCTCTCTCTAAGACGCCTGTCAATACGAACGGCCTGAGACATAGCACAGTCCAAGGAGATAGGCCTCTCATGAAAGGCAAATGCATCTTTCAATCCCTCTGAAAGACCATGGCAAAATTGACTTCGGAGTGCAGCATCATTCCAACCAGTATCAGCTGCCCATCTCCGAAATTCTGAGCAGTATATCTCTGCGGATTGTTTACCCTAGACTCAGCCAAAGCAACACGATCCGGATCACCATATATCTGACCCAGGGCTAAAAAGAATTCATCCGCTGAACGGAGGGGCCGTGCCCCCACCGGCAGCGAAAAGGCCCACGACTGAATGTTACCCCTGAGCAGCGATATAATGATCCCCACCCTCCGTTCCTCATCACCAGAGGAATGGGGAAGAAGGCGAAAATGGAGTTTGCAAGCCTCTCTGAAACGCACAAAATTCTCACTACCCCCGGAGAACGTATCCGGGAGCGAGATCTTAGGCTCAGAACAAACTCCATGAACGCAAGCTGAACCAGTCACTAGAAACTGAGAAAGAGTCTTACGGAGATCAGCTACCTCCAATGAAAGACCATGGAAGCGTTCAGTCAAAAGTGAAACCGGATCCATGCTTGAGACACGGAGGGAGTCAGGGTCACCTGGGATCCAGCAAACAGAAAATCACAAATAAATGAACAAAACTTATCTTGTAGAAGGCTGGAAAATAGGATCAGCATGCACACACACTCCAGGAAGTTGTATAAGTCGCACACTAATGCATTATGAGGAGGAATTTAAAGGGATGCAATCAGTCCAACTAGATGACAGCTGAGAGAGGCTAACGAGATGAGGAACTGAAATTCAAAACAAAGAAAACTCAAGGAGGAGGTTCTGAAAGGCTTCTGTCAGAGCTTCTCAGCTGTCTGGTTGTGACATTTTGATGACATTTGCAGCCCTCTAGCCCTTCCCTTGACATTTTTGCAGCCATTTTAGTGCTCAAAAGTTCGGGTCCCCATTGACTTCAATGGGGTTCGGGGTCAAGTTCGGGTCCCGAACTCGAACTTTTTTGTGAAGTTCGGCCGAACCCGTCGAACCCGAACATCCAGGTGTCCGCTCAACTCTACTAGCAACCACTTGCTTGCAGATGCTTGCGATTTTCACTTCTATGGGGTCTGTGTTGCATGAAAAATGCACAATATAGAGCTTGCTGCGATTTTCACGCAACGCACAAGTGATGCGTGAAATCACCACTCATGTGCACAGCCCCATGCATTGCACCCGCACGGAATTCTCACCCGTGTGAAAGGGGCCTTAGAGTTTCACAGTCCAGGTTATCACAGCGCACGTCGGAGGACTTAGACTATTTTATTCCTTTCAGATGTACTGCGCATATATTCCCACTTAGTCAAAAATGTTGTCCCTCTGTATGTATACCAATTAATGTTTCTCTGCATGTTTCCCACTTGGTCAGGATTGTTATCTCTCTGTATACCAATAAATATCATTCTTAGAAAAACTACTTTTTTTTTTCAAAGGAGATTTTGTTTTGGGCCTAATTGAATATTTAATAAAATGTAATAAGCTATAAAACTATATAAATATAATAGGTTCATAATTTGATCCATATATTAGTTCTTAAATGGATAAAAAATAATGTGACAGAAATGTAGATATATTAAACTAATTGATATTCTAATACATTATTCATAATTTAGGAAAATTATTAGTTTATGATACCAATTATTTCTAATAGTATTTTTATCTTTTCTATTTATTACAATATGAATTAATTAAAGGGCATTTATTCTAATTATGGATTTCATACCTAAATTTATATTCCTTATTTTTATTTAATTAAACATTTTAAGATGAACTCCAAGGATTTTTTATATATCGTATCTATAATTTTTTTTAATATCTTTTCTCAGGTTCAGTGAAGGTCAAATGGCCAATCTGGAAGCATACAGTGAGATCCCAATCGGCATCAGTTGCACAGATTTGAAATTATTTGGACTGATTAACAATTTTCAGTTTCATCATACACCCGTCTATTTTGACCTATAAGTTGGTAAATACTACTATACCTCCAATTATGGCACTGTCCATGGCTTTTTAAGATCCATTATTTCCATTAGATACTTACATTTCTGTATTTCTATTAGAAAAACTCTCTATCCCGTTTGCGTCATATGAAGGCTAAAAATGAAAATCCTTCATTCAGGCCTGTTGGGTTCATTGTGTTCAATCTATGGATCCAACGAGCCTCTATTTGCTAAAGTTTCTTATCTAGGCTGCCTCCCCTTGGGCCAAAGGTTACCTTCTCAATTCCCCAGAATTTCAGGACATTCGGATTATTATCATGATGATATCTGATGTGTCTGGCGATTGATGTATTGTCACAACCAGACAGCTGAGAAGCTCTGACAGAAGCCTTTCAGAACCTCCTCCTTGAGTTTTCTTTGTTGTGATGTTCAGTTCCTCATCTCGTTAGCTTCTCTCAGCTGTCATCTAGTTGGGCTGATTGCATTCCTTAAAATTCCTCCCCATAATGCATTACTGGGCGGCTTATACTTCTTCCTGGAGTGTGTGTGCATGCTGATCCTATTTCCCAGTCTGCTACAAAGTTAAGTGCTGTACATTTATCTATTATTTTCTGTTTGCTGGATCCCAGGTGACCCTGACTCCCTCCGTGTCTGGTGTAGGGAGCCGGTGGTCGTGTCCCCTCACTATTGTAGGGTGTTCAGGTGTTATATAGTCGAGGTACGTGGATATGCAGCCATCCACCTTTGGGATTTTTGCATAGGCTGAGCAGCAAGGGAAAGTGGCAGGTCATATGCAGGGGTCTCCCTTTTGGTTCCTTAGCTTTGGATCCAGTGAGTCATATATTCATGTTGCATTGTCTTGTTTCCTGTACACCTTCCGTGACATTATAACCCGCCAAAACCGTCTCAAGCATGGATCCGGTTTCACTTTTAGCTGAACGTTTCCAGGGTCTTTCATTGGAGGTAGCTGATCTCTGTAAGACTTTTTCTCAGCTTCAAGTGACCGGTTCAGCTTGCGTTCATGGAGTTTGTTCTGAGCCTAAGATCTCGCTCCCGGATACGTTTTTCCGGGGGTAGTGAGAATTTTGTGCGTTTTAGAGAGGCTTGCAAACTCCATTTTCACCTTCTTCCCCATTCCTCTGGTGATGAGGAACGGAGGGTGGGGATCATTATATCGCTGCTCAGGGGTAACGCTCAGTCCTGGGCCTTTTCGCTGCCGGAGGGGGCACGGCCTCTCCGTTCAGTGGATGAATTCTTTTTAGCCCTGAGTCAGATATATGATGATCCGGATCGTATTGCTCTGGCTACGTCTATTATGCCAGGGTAAACAATCCGCAGAGATATACTGCTCAGAATTTCGGAGATGGGCAGCTGATACTGGTTGGAATGATGCTGCACTCCGAAGTCAATTTTGCCATGGTCTTTCAGAGGGATTGAAAGATGCATTTGCCTTTCATGAGAGGCCTATTTCCTTGGACTCTGCTATGTCTCAGGCCGTTCGTATTGACAGGCGTCTTAGAGAGAGAGGAGAGATCTCTCCTTCCTGTCATACTCAGTCCCAGGACAGTGCAGCGGTCTCATTCTGTGTGCAGGGGTCTTCTGGTTTACCTGATGAGTACAGATTCTCCTCGTCTTTGTCATCTATTTGGCAAAAGATTCAGGATAATCTAAAGAGCATGAGTGAGAGATATAAGCGTGTGGCAGATAAGAGACGTGTGCTTGGTCCGGACCTGAATGTTGGTGATCTGGTGTGGTTGTCTACCAAGAATATCAAATTGAAGGTTCCCTCCTGGAAGTTGGGTCCTAGGTTTATTGGGCCTCACAAAATCCTGTCTGTCATCAATCCTGTTGCCTACCGTCTTGATCTTCCTCAGACTTGGAAGATCCATAATGTTTTTCATAAGTCCTTATTGAAACCTTATGTTCAACCCATTGTACCCTCGCCTTTGCCTCCTCCTCCGATTATGGTTGATGGGAATCTTGAATTTCAGGTCTCTAGGATTGTGGATTCTCGTCTTGTCCGCGGTTCTCTCCAGTACCTTGTTCATTGGGAGGGTTATGGTCCTGAGAAGAGGATGTGGGTCCCAGTGACGGACATTAAGGCCTCTCGTCTCATAAAGGCTTTCCATAGGTCCCATCCTGAGAAGGTGGGCTCTGAATGTCCGGAGTCCACTCGTAGAGGGAGGGGTACTGTCACAACCAGACAGCTGAGAAGCTCTGACAGAAGCCTTTCAGAACCTCCTCCTTGAGTTTTCTTTGTTGTGATGTTCAGTTCCTCATCTCGTTAGCTTCTCTCAGCTGTCATGTAGTTGGACTGATTGCATCCCTTTAAATTCCTCCCCATAATGTATTACTGGGCGGCTTATACTTCTTCCTGGAGTGTGTGTGCATGCTGATCCTATTTCCCAGTCTGCTACAAAGTTAAGTGCTGTACATTTATCTGTTATTTTCTGTTTGCTGGATCCCAGGTGACCCTGACTCCCTCCGTGTCTGGTGTAGGGAGCCGGTGGTCGTGTCCCCTCACTATTGTAGGGTGTTCAGGTGTTAGTCGAGGTACGTGGATATGCAACCATCCACCTTTGGGATTTTTGCATAGGCTGAGCAGCCAGGGAAAGTGCCAGGTCATATGCAGGGGTCTCCCTTTTGGTTCCTTAGCTTTGGATCCAGTGAGTCATATATTCATGTTGCATTGTCTTGTTTCCTGTACACCTTCCGTGACATGTATTTTTCTTTGTTTCTATGGCACTGATATTATTCGTCTTAATTCTTGTATGGTTTTACCCACATATAACTTAGGGCAAGTGCATTTAGCGATATAAATGACCCCTTGGGTCTTAAATGTTATCAGTTGTCTGATGTCATATTTCTTTCCATCATTTGGATTGACAAAAGATTTAGTTTTTAAAAATGAATTGGCAAAAGGTTCAGTTACATGATACAGATCCCATTGTTTTGTCTCTTCCCCTTCAGATCTCTATCAGATTGTAAGATCTTCCAATGTCTCTTCAAAATTTTCTGCATTTCTCCTGTATACCCATCATATGTCCCAATACATCTAATTATCTTGTCTTTTTGTATTTTTTTAGTTTCCAAAAGCTCTTCTCGCTTTTGATTTTTAGTCCTATTGAAAGCCTTTTACAAGGGGTGTGTTGGGTATCCTCGATCCTGAAATCTACCAAATAATTCATTATTCTCCCTCAAAATTTTTTCCAATTTCGACATGCTCGAAGATACTGGCCAGTAGGTATACCCTTTTTGAGGAGAGATGGATGCCAGCTTGACCAGTGTAAGTATCCATTAGTTGACGTGGGTTTCCTGTATATTTCAGTATTCAAAGTACCATGGTCTAGTTTCGTAATTTTTTAATCCAAATTTATTTTTATTTTTTCTTGAATTTCATATGTGTACTTCATCTCACAGGATGAGTATGTCATCTATATACCTGCCCCAGAAAAGGATATAGCAGGTACATAGAGTCATATCATCCGTGAAAACAATCTGATTTTCCCACCACTCAAAAAAAAAGCGCGTAAGTCGGTGTGCAGGCCGTCCCCTCGCGGTTGCGTTTGTTTATAGGGGCAGTCCAGGAAAGTGAAAAAATTGTGCTCCAAAACAAATTTAGGTAGTGATAAAACAAAACTATTATGTGATTGCAAAGTGATACTTTTTGTGTCCAAAAAATATTTATATTACTATACAATGACTCAACGTCTACACTGGCTAAGAGGGTCTTCAGTGAGAGGGATAGGTCATTTATCTTCAAAAGTAGATCTTTAGTGTCTTTAATGTACAAGGGTAAAGATATAACAAAATTCCTCAGTACATGATCTACATAGTAACTCGCTCCTTGCGTTAAGCTGTCATTACCAGATACGTTAGGTCTTCCTGGTATCGGATATTTATTTTTATGAAATTTTGGTAAAGCGTAGAAGGTTGGTATAGTTGGATTTTTAGTGAAAAGTAATTGGTATTCATCTTGACTGATTAGATTATCATTTTTAGCTTCCATCAATAGCTGCTTTAATCCCTGTAGGTAGATTTCCGTAGGATTACTTAAAAGAGGTTGATTTGTTTGCCTATCATTCAAAAGTCTCAGAACCATATTCACATAGTCCTCCTTTTCTTGTAAAACTATATTTCCACCCTTATTACTTGGTTTTATTATTATCTTGTAACTTTTGTTTAGGGTTATCTAATGTTTCACTTTCTCGTGGTGTTAGATTAGATCTAGTCCGATCTTTCCTCAAGTTCAGTGCTTTAATATCCTCTGTGACTAGTCCAACAAAAGTATAAATTTCTTTGTATTGTGAAAAAGCAGGTGTAAGTTTAGATTTTGGTTTTAAAGTGGTAAAAGGGGGTTCTGGGCTTATGTCTATACCTTCACTTTCCTTTGCTAGGCTTTCCAAAGTTTCTATACATCTTTTTTCTTTGTCATATATTTTTTTCCAGTCATGTTCTCAATGTAGATGTATTTAATGAAGGGCAAGTTTTCGCGCAAATAAATTGATATCTTTGATCCATGTAAATCTGTCACATTTCGGTACAGGTGCAAATGTTAAACCTTTTTGTCGTTTTTCTGCTTCTGTTATTTGGCATGACGATAGATAATTAATTTGTGCATTTTCCATTAGATATTTTTGTATCTCTATTTGTTGTGTCCCCATTTCTCTCTATCTCTTGGGTGAATCCCTGGTTGGCCTAAAAACAGGGGGGCTATTGCCATACCCTTCTCGCTGGATGCTTGTGTTCACTGGATTTGTCGTGAGTCCATAATTTGTTGTGAGGGTTGTGAAAAGACAAAAGGTTGTAAACCACCAAAAGATGTCTGTGGGGCCGTATTCACAATTCCGCTTGTTTCTTTTCCAGCTGGAGTGTTCGTCGGCATTCTCATGCCTGTATCGGAGCATGTTTCTTTTATGTGACCCTGATCTTTAATTTGTCTTTTAGGTGTTTGGTATAGAGAGAATGTTTCTAATAGAAATACAGAAATGTAAGCATGTAATGGAAACAATGGATCTTAAAAGCCATGGACAGTGCCATCATTGGAGGTATAGTAGTATTTACCAACTTACTGGTGTATGATGAAACAGAAAAATGTTAATCAGTCCAAATAATTTCAAATCTGTGCAACTGATGCCAATTGGGATCTCACTGTATGCTTCCAGATTGGCCATTTGACCTTCACTGAATCTGAGAAAATATATAAAAATAAATGATTGATAAGATATATAAAAAATACTTTTAAAATGTTTCATTAAATAAAAATAAGGACTATAAATATAGGTATGAAATCCATAATTAGAATTAATGCCCTTTAATTAATTCATACTTTAATAAATATAAAAGATAAAAATAAAATTAGACATTATTAGTATCATAAAATAATAATGTTCCTAAATTATGAATAATGTACGGTATTTGAATATCAATTAATGTAATATATCTTAATTTCTGTCACATGTTTTTTTTTATCCATTTAAGAACTAATAGTTGGATCAAATTATGAACCTATTATATTTATATAGTTTTATAGCTTATTACATTTTATAAAATATTCAATTATTCAAAAAACAAAATCTCCTTTGAAAAATAGAAGGTCGTTTTTCTAAGAATGATATTTATTGGTATAACAATCCTGACCAAGTGGGAAACATGCAGAGAAACATTAATTGGTATACATACAGAGGGACAACATTTTTGACTAAGTGGGAATATATGCGCAGTACATCTGAAAGGAATAAAATAGTCTAAGTCCTCCGACATGCGCTCTGATAACCTCCCGCTCCTAGAGGCTCATTGCATATAATAAAAGTTTAAATTACACGAAACCGGGGACATACTTAAATAAAATAAATGCAGAGTTAAATTCAGGTGACATTTTCACATCTATAATGTCACCCTGTTTAATAGTGAAAAATTGGGGTGACGGAAACCCTTTAAACCCGCTATAAGTAGTTAGCATTTTAAGCGCTCGGCTTAATGCTCCTTACCCCTGATGAAGCCACATTCGTGGCGAAACATGTCAGGGGGGCAATAGGGACTCTGATTTTAGTAACTGAGGCCTAGGCAGGGATGTATGGGGGACGTACTGCAGACGTCTTCTCCCATGTCTAATAGCTAATAATACAGCAATAGCGCTGACAAACAGAGCGTGTGTCATAGGCAGATATCTCAGGGAGAAAGAAAGTAACTAACCTGAGTTTAGATAGTGTTATTACTTCAGCTAAGTTAGAAAAGGTGGATATCTGGCAATGAGTATAAGCTAAATAACACATCTCCTACGCTCCACCACAACACACTGCTCTCTCTCATACATAACATACAGCTATATCTGTTAAATAATACCAATGTCTCAGTATGGTTTTAAAATCACATATGGCTTTAGGAAACAATGCACATTTTTAATGATCTAGAAATGAAAGTGATGTTTTACTTTAAGTACACGGCCACAAACAGAATTTTGTAGCTACTGCTACTTTGTGTAAATAAAAAGTTACATAGTTAATACGGTTGAAAAAAGACAAACGTCCATCAAGTTCAGCCAAGGAATAGGTGGAGATGCGAATCCCAGATGAAAGTGATTTCTACACGTTTTCATAATTTTTTTAATCTTTCCTCATAACTAAGACCCTCCATTCCCCTTATCAGTTTAGTCACTCTCCTCTGTACTCTCTCCATCTCCAGGGCGTCCTTTCTATGGACTGTTGCCCAGAACTGAACGCTTTGTAAAGTGGTAATATTACATCCCTGCCCCGCGAGTCCATGTCTCGTCTAATACATGACAATATCCTGGTGGCCTTAGAAGCAGCTGATTGACATTGTGCTGTTATTTAATCTACCATCTACAAGGACCCCCAAATCCTTCTCTATAAGTGACTCCTCCAGTGTTACATCACCTAGGACATATGGAGCACAGAGATTATTACTACCAAGATGCAGAACTTTACATTTATCCACATTGAACCCCATTTGCCAAGTTGATGCCCAATCACTCAGAGTGTCCCGGTCAGCTTGTAGTTTGTGGACATCTTCCATAGACTGTACAGTTCTACACAGCTTAGTGTCATCTGCAGAAATAGAAATGGTGCTATTAATCTCATCCTCAATATCATTAATAAATTAATTAAATAACAGAGGACCCAGCACTGAACCTTGAGGTCACCACTTATAACCCGGGACCATTCTGAATAGGAATCATTGACCACAACTCTCTGGACACGGTCATTCAGCCAGTTTATAATCCAAATACAAACTATACTTTCCAAGCCTATAGACCCTACTTTACCTATTATACGTCTATGAGGGACAGTGTAGAGGGAAGGGTGAGATTTGTATATATATATATATATATATATATATATATATATATATATTGGTCCTGTGTGGCCCTATATGTCTGTGTATGTATATATGTATGTCATATATATATATATATATATATATATACAGTCGTGGCCAAAAATTTTGATAATTACATAAATATTGGAAATTGGAAAAGTTGCTGCTTAAGTTTTTATAATAGGAATTTGCATATACTCCAGAATGTTATGAAGAGCGATCAGATGAATTGCATAGTCCTTCTTTGCCATGAAAATTAACTTAATCCCAAAAAAACCTTTCCACTGCATTTCATTGCTGTCATTAAAGGACCTGCTGAGATCATTTCAGTAATCGTCTTGTTAACTCAGGTGAGAATGTTGACGAGCACAAGGCTGGAGATCATTATGTCAGGCTGATTGGGTTAAAATGGCAGACTTGACCTGTTAAAAGGAGGGTGATGCTTGAAATCATTGCTCTTCCATTGTTAACCATGGTGACCTGCAAAGAAACGCGTGCAGCCATCATTGCGTTGCAGAAAAATGGCTTCACAGGCAAGGATATTGTGGCCACTAAGATTGCACCTCAATCAACAATTTATAGGATCATCAAGAACTACAAGGAAAGAGGTTCAATTCTTGTTAAGAAGAATTCAGGGCGTCCAAGAAAATCCAGCAAGTGCCAGGATCGTCTCCTAAAGAGGATTCAGCTGCGGGATCGGAGTGCCACCAGTGCAGCGCTTGCTCAGGAATGGCAGCAGGCAGGTGTGAGCGCATCTGCACGCACAGTGAGCCGAAGACTTTTGGAAGATGGCCTGGTGTCAAGAAGGGCAGCAAAGAAGCCACTTATCTCCAAAAAAAACATCAGGGACAGATTGATCTTCTGCAGAAAATATGGTGAATGGACTGCTGAGGACTGGGTCAAAGTCATATTCTCCGATGAAGCCTCTTTCCGATTGTTTGGGGCATCAGGAAAAAGGCTTGTCCGGAGAAGAAAAGGTGAGAGCTACCATCAGTCCTGTGTCATGCCAACAGTAAAGCATCCTGAGTCCATTCATGTGTGGGGTTGCCTCTCATCCAAGGGAGTGGGTTCACTGACAATTTTGCCCAAAAACACAGCCATGAATAAAGAATGGCACCAAAACACCCTCCAACAGCAACTTCTTCCAACAATCCAACAACAGTTTGGTGAAGAACAATGCATTTTCCAGCACGATGGAGCACCGTGCCATAAGGCAAAAGTGATAACTAAGTGGCTCGGGGACCAAAACGTTGACATTTTGGGTCCATGGCCTGGAAACTTCCCAGATCTTAATCCCATTGAGAACTTGTGGTCAATCCTCAAGAGGCGGGTGGACAAACAAAAACCCACTAATTCTGACAAACTCCAAGAAGTGATTATGAAAGAATGGGTTGCTATCAGTCAGGAATTGGCCCAGAAGTTGATTGAGAGCATGCCCAGTCGCAGTGCAGAGGTCCTGAAAAAGGAGGGCCAACACTGCAAATACTGACTCTGCATAAATGTCATGTAATTGTCGATAAAAGCCTTTGAAACGTATGAAGTGCGTGTAATTATATTTCACTACATCACAGAAACAACTGAAACAAAGATCTAAAAGCAGTTTAGCAGCAAACTTTGTGAAACTAATATTTGTGTCATTCGCAAAACTTTTGGCCACGACTGTTTATATACTTGTATACCCAGGATATATATATTTGGGCTACTTGCCCAGGTTTTGGGCATGGTCTGCTGTGTGTGTGTGTATATATGTATATAGATATGCCCGATTGTCTGTACATACATATACAGTCAGGTCCATAAATATTGGGACATCAACACAATTCTAACATTTTTGGCTCTATACACCACCACAATGGATTTGAAATTAAACTAACAAGATGTGCTTTACCTGCAGACTGTCAGCTTTACCTGCAGACTGTCAGCTTTACCTGCAGACTGTCAGCTGTAATCTGAGGGATTTACATCCAAATCAGGTGAACGGTGCAGGAATTACAGGAGTTGCATCTGTGCCTCCCACTTGTTAAGGGACCAAAATTAATGGGACAGAATAATAATCAACTTTCACTTTTTAATACTTGGTTGCAAATCCTTTGCAGTCAATTACAGCCTGAAGTCTGGAACGCATAGACATCACCAGACGCTGGGTTTCATCCCTGGTGATGCTCTGCCCGGCCTCTACTGCAACTGTCTTCAGTTCCTGCTTGTTCTTGGGGCATTTTCCCTTCAGTTTTGTCTTCAGCAAGTGAAATGCAGCTCAATCGGATTCAGGTCCGGTGATTGACTTGGCCATTGCAGAACATTCCACTTCTTTCCCTTAAACTCTTTGGTTGCTTTTGCAGTATGCTTTCGGTCATTGTCCATCTGCCCTGTGAAGCGCCGTCCAATGAGTTCTGAAGCATTGGGCTGAATATGAGCAGATAATATTGCCCGAAACACTTCAGAATTCATCCTGCTGCTTTTGTCAGCAGTCACATCATCAATAAATACCAGAGAAGCAGTTCCATTGGCAGTCATACATGCCCACGCCATGACACTACCACCACCATGCTTCACTGATGAGGTGGCATGCTTAGGATCATGAGCAGTTCCTTTCCTTTTCCATACTCTTCTCTTCCCATCACTCTGGTACAAGTTGATCTTGGTCTCATCTGTCCATAGGATGTTGTTCCAGAACTGTGAAGGCTTTTTTAGATTTTGTTTGGCAAACTCTAATCTGGCCTTCCTGTTTTTGAGGCTCACCAATGGTTTCCATCTTGTGGTGAACCCTCTGTATTCACTCTGGTGAAGTCTTCTCTTGATAGTTGGCTTTGACACACATACACCTACACATAATGCAGGTGTTAACGTGCCAGCCAAATCGTTAAAGTTAATGGATGCAGTGTATGGATAACATATCTAAAACATCGGACATAATTATATGCCACATACATCCAACACATGAAAAAGTAACAACCGGCATATAAAACACACATGTAAAAATAATGGGGAACCAACCTTGGAACCTTGGTGAGCGCACCCCTGATGCGCGTTTCGCTCAGCTTTTTCAAAAGGGGCGTGTCTATCCTACCAACATACTCCACTTTAAATAGAGCCGCAGCTGAGAGAATCCACCAATCACCTGTCACCGTCTGCCTCGCTGCATCACATCCTACATCATATCCGCCCATACTGGAACCCGGATATAGGAGCCTTAACGTCACCTCCGCCCGCATCCCAACATCTGCTGTGCTGTCAGCCCAGTCCCGTCATGTCTGCCCGTAAGGCACCTATATCCGGGTTCCAGTATGGGCGGATATGATGTAGGATGTGATGTTTTATATGCCGGTTGTTACTTTTTCATGTGTTGGATGTATGTGGCATATAATTATGTCTAATGTTTTGGATATGTTATCCATACAAGCGAAGAACCTAGAATATGACATATTTTCAGTTGTTTCACACTTTTTTGTTATGTATATAATTCCACATGTGTTAATTCATAGTTTTGATGCCTTCAGTGTGAATCTACAATTTTCATAGTCATGAAAATAAAGAAAACTCTTTGAATGAGAAGGTGTGTCCAAACTTTTGGTCTGTACTGTACATGTGTGTTCTTGTTTATTGGATCTATTGAGTTGGCGCTCACATATGATTTTCTCATTGTTATTGAGGAGTATTTCGGTTATAACATTTATACACTGAGCAGACGGCAGATCTCCCTTCCCTGCTCTGCGCTGCTTCTACTCTGCATTCTCCTGCTCTGCTGAGTGAGGGAGCGTCTGCCAAGCGCAGGGACAGGGAGAAGTGCACACAGCCCAGGCACTGTTATCAGCTGCTGGGGAGGACCTGGCTTTAATCATTTACTTACAGTCCCTGGCCGTCAGTAATGCGAGCCTGCACGCTTCAACAGATAGACGGACCATGCCTAGCAACCCTATTTTAAGCAGAGGTAAAAGTGGGCAGTACAGTGAACAAAACTGTGGAATTAAGGGGTAATTGAATACACAGTGAAAAGTTGAAATAGGGCCACCAAGGAGATATTAATCACCACAATCCAATACTCCAAAAAAAAATAATATAGGACAGTTATCCTTTAAGAGTCCTTCAAACATTTTTCCCACAACAGAAGTTAAACTAACTGGTCTATAATTACCTGTGGAGGACCTAGATCCTTTTTTTAATATGGGCACCACATTTGCCTTGTGCCACTTGGCCCTGTACCAAACAGGGGCACATCAATGATTGAACTGAGCTCTGTAAGCACTATAATACTGCTCCCATATACAAGAATATAACTAGTTGCAGGAAGGGGTGATCGTTAGCTCTCGGGCCCTGGGTGGTGTTTTTTCTGACACTGCACTGTGTGGTGTGAACTGTTCTTGTGCTGCTGTGGAGAACTTGTATTGTGAATGGATAAATGGCATCACTGTGAATAAGTGATGTGGAAACTGCGGAGCATCATGTGCCATTGATGTGAAAGGTGCGCAAGGGCAGACTCACACCGTAAAGTGGAGCAGCTCACTGCCAAAATGAACCCAGGGGCACCAGGCTTGTGTCTAACACAACAGTTCAGTGACCCTTCTGCGTAGGGGGCTCCGTAGTAGATGGACAGTCACCAAGTACTACCCTGACCCCTAATTCCCCATACTTGAACCCAGTTGATCATCTGTAGGACCACCTTGATAGTCGTGTTCTCTCTATGGACCCCCTCCAGCAGCTGTGAGATGCTCTGAAGTCAGCATGTCTTTAGATCCCTGTGACAACCTTCCAGGACCTTATGGAGTCACTCCGGGCCCATGTAGCTGCACACGGCGGTTACTCTGGATATTGACTGGCAGTATATTAATGTGACTCTATTTTTGACTATTCATATTATATATTCACATGTAGCATTCAGAAATGGACGTAATTCAGTAAAAATGTGAGGTTTACAAAAAATGGTGCACTACAATGGTATATTGTCACGCCGGACAGGATATCAGATACACAGATAAATAAACAAATAAGTTTCTAGGCGAGAAGCTGGGGATAAGGTCACCTCCTAGCAAATCCCTAACAGCTCTCCCTTTACAGCTATGCCCACATTCAGACCCTTAAGGTGGGAATAATGTGTCCTCGTGCCTGGGCTGAAAATACCCTAGAATCCCTGAGATGGTGAAAGGGGAATAGGGGCAACCTGCTCCCTCAGAACCTGGAGGGGACAGACGTAACTCAAACAGCCTAGACAGCAAACAACAAGAAATCTGAAACCAACTTATATTATCTGAGCAGGAACAGCCAATCCTTCCTTCCTTGCTTCCAAAGCCAGACAGAAGCTATAACCCGCACGGAACACTGGGAGTGAGAGTAATTTAAACCAACGACCCCACCCAGTGCACCTGAAGGGAGGCGGATCTAGCACGACTCCAAAACAAAACAAAAAACTAAACACGTGCTGCTAATCTGGCCGACCTCCGCACATAGTCAGAGCAGGGCATGAAATGCAATGGACAATATATGGGTAAACCCTCACACTATTATTATAATGAGACTTTCGCCAATATATTCTTATATCAAGAACATACCGGAGCCCGCGCACCTCCTCAAGGTATCTCAAAGTGGCACGAGCTCTAACGCTAACCTACCTGTTCCGTAAGGGCAATTACAGGGGCATAAGGTCCGACACACAGCGAACAACTCCCAGTTACCTCCAGCGTGAAATCACATATACAATTGGAGGAGGGAAGAGGCTGTGAATCCCATGTATCACTGACTCATGTGACGCAGGCTGCACAGGTGCACCTGAATGTTACCCATAGATCCTGTGTAGGGTGTCTTTGTGGTACATGTGGTCCACTGCCGGCATCCTCCATTGTATGCATTTTTGCTGGGGATCGCTGTTAGCAACGGATCACATGTGCAGGATTTGCTCCCCCGGTTAGAAATGCGCAACAGCATTTTCTGCCTTTTAAGACCACTTTCTTCTGTTAAAATGTTAGGTTGGAATATTTCTCATCTTATATTCCTTGGTATCCACCTACGGTCACTGGAATTTTCCGGAATGTTTGTGTTGACATGGTCAGTTAGTGATACGTTTCTGCAATGTTTTCTGTGGCCGCCCTCCATCCCACACAACAGCTTTCCACAATTCTTTAGATATCATCTGAACATGTGTCTCAGATTCTCCTGTTTCATCTGTTGAAGATTGTTTAGATAAAAGCGACTGATGTAGAAAATGAAGCGAAGCTGAAATGATCCTAATTACTGAAGACGCGGAGCGGAGAGGGTCTGTGTTATTCTGCGACTGCAGAGTAAAGTCCGGGAATAACATGGAATAGGATTACACAGCGGAGGAGAAGTCTTCCATATTGTGGAGTTTGCTGGATGGAAACATTAAACAAATGAGTCGTAGGGAGCAAGAAGGCCGAGGCGCGGGGTTGTCTCCACTTCCAAAATGTTTCTCTGAGAGGAAACCCAACAAACCCCCATTATAGTCTATAGGGCCCGTGGGCTCAGTTATGTGATAGATAATAAACAGATAGATAATAAACAGATAGATAGATAGATATGAGATAGATAGATAGATAGATAGATAATAGATAGATAGATAATAGATAGATAGATAGATAGATAGATAGGAGATAGATATGAGATAGATAGATAGATAGATAGATAGATAGATAGATAGATAGATATGAGATAGATAGATAGATAGATAGATAGATATGAGATAGATAGATAGATAGATAGATAGATAGATAGATAGATAGATAATATACAGATAGATCCATACTGCTGGGGGAAGAGGAGAACACAACGGCCATAGCAGCACAATATATTACTGCCTGCCATAGACTGAGAGGAGCCTGATATACCATGGACTCCTATACCCCCACCCTGGACCTGTCCCCACCCCCAACCCTACCCAATTATTTCCCACTTGCTTTGGCAATGCTAAAATGTATTTAGTCCTGCCAATAAAGCTGATTTGATTTGATTTGATTTGATTTACAGATAGATAGATAGATAGATATGAGATAGATAGATATGAGATAGATAGATAGATAGATAGATAGACAGATAGATAGATAGATAGATAGATAGATATGAGATAGATAAATAGATAGATAGATATGAGATAGATAATGAGATAGACAGCAGTGAAAAACTTGGTTTGGCTGCTTTGGCGAATTTCACGAAGTATTTCAATATGTTACAAATTACTTCATCACAAATCCCATTTCTTTGTATGTAGCGGGGGCAATGACGGGGAGCGGTGATCACGGCATCTGATGCTACAATTGAGGCCTTCCAGGGGTTAGTCAGGTTAAAAAAGAATGTAAAAAAAATACGGACCTCGTCCATTTGCCCACTGAGAGGCCGTCGTGGCCACCTTGATTGAAGAAACCGCACGATAAACGTTATCACGCTGGCCGGGCGCGGTGCTGTCATCACTGTTGTCACCCCGTGTGACATTTCACCCACTTTCTTCAATCAAGATGGCCACAATGTCCTCTCTGCAAGCAAATGGATGAGGTGAGAATGCTTTTCAGGAAAGATAGATTAATTAACACGAAGGCAAGGAAATTTTTTCCTGAAATTTGGATCAAAGACAATTTTTTCGGCTTCAATCCGCTCAACACTAATAGATAGATATAGATATGAGATAGATAGATAGATAATAGATATGAGATAGATAGATAGATAGATAGATAGGAGATAGATAGATAGATAGATATCATAGGAGATAGATAGATAGATAGATAGATAGGAGATAGATAAGAAAGAAAGTAGATTTGATCAGTTTGCTACTTTGTTTCTCGACTTTTGGAAGGTTTTACCGTAGATTGAAAATGTAACAATTATCCAATCCAGTCATCTCCAGAGCTTCCACTTTCCTGGCGGTGCGGAGATTAATATGTGCAATTACAGGAGCAGAAGCGGTGACCTGCCTTCCCTCCACCTTCCTTCGCTGCTGTGTTCTAATCTTCCAAGACGTTAATAGTCATCTCAGCCGTCATTTTATTCCTTCAGCAACTTATTTATTAGTACGGTTCAGGTTTAATACAGACACTGCTACGTATAGCGGCTTCACAACTGCTGTCAAGAGAGAAGTGCTGCAAAACCGATAGAAGATTGCTGAGGCTGCACTAATAAATAAGATGGAGGCTCCGTTATTATGCTCCGCGATACTCAATGACAATGAGATTATCTGCAGAGATGTTTAGTCACTTATTCTGTATGGATAGGAACATTCATTTGGTTTTATTGGCTTCCCAGGAGCAGTGAAGCTTCATAGATTTACAGAGTTTCATATTTGTACAATAAGTAAATGAAATAAACTTTCTAAAATGTACCGGTATCTACTGTTAAAGATCTAATTCACAGAGAAGACTTAAAGGGGCGGCCTGCTCTACACAATCCCTACCGGTTAGGCTGATAATAAGCAAATCACAACGTGTACCCCTGCTTGGACCCCCAGTAATGGCAGTTGTAATCTGTGTGTAAACCTGCTACTAAGTGTTCAGTTTCCCTGCAGCGCCACCACAGGTGAAATGGAGCATTACACAGTGACCCCTCACATGAATGGACGTCTTTGTAATGCAGGGCAGGACACGGCCTCCAGAAAGAGACACCCTCTTCATAACTGCGCTACACTCTGACCAAGAGATGAGGGTCCTGAATAGAGAGACCCCTCTAACACAGAATTCTCTACTAGGAGGTATAAAAATATTGTTTCTAAACTGGACAACTCCTTGATAAGTATCACCTTATAAATGACATTCTCTAGATAATTAGGAAGTGGCAGCAGCACTGTCACTAGATCATTATTAAACCGGGTGCCTGAGGGCCTCCATTAAGAAATACAGCACATTTCCTAATGCTTGATGTACAGTCAGGTCCATAAATATTGGGACGTCGACACAATTCTACCATTTTTGTCTCTATACACCACCACAATGGATTTGAAATGAAACAAACAAGATGTGCTTTACCTGCAGACTGTCGGCTTTACCTGCAGACTGTCAGCTTTACCTGCAGACTGTCAGCTGTAATCTGAGGGTATTTACATCCAAATCAGGTGAACGGTGCAGGAATTACAGCAGTTTGCATCTGTGCCTCCCACTTGTTAAGGGACCAGAAGTAATGGGACAATTGTCTTCTCGGCTGTTCCGTGGCCGGTGTGTGTTATTCCCTCATTATCCCAATTACAATGAGCAGATAAAAGGTCCAGAGGTCATTTCCAGTCTGCTATCTGCATTTGGAATCTGTTGCTGTCAACTCTCAAGATGAGATCCAAAGAGCTGTCACCATCAGTGAAGCAAGCCATCATTAGGCTGAAAAAACACAACAAACGGCCAGGGACATCCGCACATTTCTATATCATACCGTGCAGGATGTTTTTATCTTAGTTTTTTCTGTGAAAAAAACACAACAAACCCATCAGAGAGATAGCAAAAACATTAGGCGCGGCCAAAACAACTGTTTGGAACATTGTTAAAAAGAAGGAACGCACCGGTGAGCTCAGCAACACCAAAAGACCCGGAAGACCACGGAAAACTACTGTGGTCGATGAGCGAAGAATTCTTTCCCTGGTGAAGAAAACGCCCTTCACAACAGTTGGCCAGATCAAGGACACTCTCCAGGAGGTAGGTGTATGTGTGTCAAAGTCAACAATCAGGAGAAGACTTCACCAGAGTGAATACAGAGGGTTCACCACAAGATGTAAACCATTGGTGAGCCTCAAAAACAGGAAGGCCAGATTATAGTTTGCCAAACGACATCTAAAAAAGCCTTCACAGTTCTGGAACAACATCCTATGGACAGATGAGACCAAGATCAACTTGTACCAGAGTGATGGGAAGAGAAGAGTATGGAGAAGGAAGGGAACTGCTCATGGTCCTAAGCATGCCACCTCATCAGTGAAGCATGGTGGTGGCAGTGTCATGGCGTGGGCATGTATGGCTGCCAATGGAACTGCTTCTCTTGTATTTATTGATGATGTGACTGCTGACAAAATCAGCAGGATGAATTCTGAAATGTTTCGGGCAATATTATCTGCTCATATTCAGCCAAAAGCTTAGGAACTCATTGGACGGCGCTTCACAGAGCAGATGGACAATGACCCAAAGCATACTGCAAAAGCAACCAAAGAGTTTGTTAAGAGAAAGAAGTGGAATGTTATGCAATGGCCGAGTCAATCACCGGACCTGAATCCGATTGAGCATTTCACTTGCTGAAGACAAAACTGAAGGGAAAATGCCCCAAGAACAAGCAGGAACTGAAGACAGTTGCAGTAGAGGCCGGGCAGAGCATCACCAGGGATGAGACCAGCGTCTGGTGATGTCTATGCGTTCCAGACTTCAGGCTGTAATTGACTGCAAAGGATTTGCAACCAAGTATTAAAAAGTGAAAGTTTGATATATGACTATTATTCTGTCCCATTACTTTTGGTTCCTTAACAAGTGGGAGGCACAGATGCAAACTGCTGTAATTCCTGCACCGTTCACCTGATTTGGATGTAAATACCCTCAGATTACAGCTGACAGTCTGCAGGTAAAGCTGACAGTCTGCAGGTAAAGCTGACAGTCTGCAGGTAAAGCACATCTTGTTTGTATAATTTCAAATCCATTGTGGTGGTGTATAGAGCCAAAAATGTTAGAAATGTCCCAATATTTATGGACCTGACTGTATATATATATATATATACAGACCAAAAGTTTGGACACACCTTCTCATTCAAAGAGTTTTCTTTATTTTCATGACTATGAAAATTGTAGATTCACACTGAAGGCATCAAAACTATGAATTAACACATGTGGAATTATATACCTAACAAAAAAGTGTAAAACAACTGAAAATATGTCATATTCTAGGTTCTTCAAAGTAGCCACCTTTTGCTTTGATTACTGCTTTGCACACTCTTGGCATTCTCTTGATGAGCTTCAAGAGGTAGTCACCTGAAATGGTTTTCACTTCACAGGTGTGCCCTGTCAGGTTTAATAAGTGGGATTTCTTGCCTTATAAATGGGGTTGGGGCCATCAGTTGCGTTGTGGAGAAGTCAGGTGGATACACAGCTGATAGTCCTACTGAATAGACTGTTAGAATTTGTATTATGGCAAGAAAAAAGCAGCTAAGTAAAGAAAAACGAGTGGCCATCATTACTTTAAGAAATGAAGGTCAGTCAGTCCGAAAAATTGGGAAAACTTTGAAAGTGTCCCCAAGTGCAGTCACAAAAACCATCAAGCGCTACAAAGAAACTGGCTCACATGCGGACTGCCCCAGGAAAGGAAGACCAAGAGTCACCTCTGCTGCGGAGGATAAGTTCATCCGAGTCACCAGCCTCAGAAATCGCAGGTTAACAGCAGCTCAGATTAGAGACCAGGTCAATGCCACCCAGAGTTCTAGCAGCAGACACATCTCTAGAACAACTGTTAAGAGGAGACTGTGTGAATCAGGCCTTCATGGTAGAATATCTGCTAGGAAACCACTGCTAAGGACAGGCAACAAGCAGAAAAGACTTGTTTGGGCTAAAGAACACAAGGAATGGACATTAGACCAGTGGAAATCTGTGCTTTGGTCTGATGAGTCCAAATTTGAGATCTTTGGTTCCAACCACCGTGTCTTTGTGCGACGCAGAAAAGGTGAACGGATGGACTCTACATGCCTGGTTCCCACCGTGCAGCATGGAGGAGGAGGTGTGATGGTGTGGGGGTGCTTTGCTGGTGACACTGTTGGGGATTTATTCAAAATTGAAGGCATACTGAACCAGCATGGCTACCACAGCATCTTGCAGCGGCATGCTATTCCATCCGGTTTGCGTTTAGTTGGACCATTATTTATTTTTCAACAGGACAATGACCCCAAACACCTCCAGGCTGTGTAAGGGCTATTTGACCATGAAGGAGAGTGATGGGGTGCTGCGCCAGATGACCTGACCTCCACAGTCACCGGACCTGAACCCAATCGAGATGGTTTGGGGTGAGCTGGACCGCAGAGTGAAGGCAAAAGGGCCAACAAGTGCTAAGCATCTCTGGGAACTCCTTCAAGACTGTTGGAAGACCATTTCAGGTGACTACCTCTTGAAGCTCATCAAGAGAATGCCAAGAGTGTGCAAAGCAGTAATCAAAGCAAAAGGTGGCTACTTTGAAAAACCTAGAATATGACACATTTTCAGTTGTTTCCCACTTTTTTGTTATGTATATAATTCCACATGTGTTAATTCATAGTTTTGATGCCTTCAGTGTGAATCTACAATTTTTACAGTCATGAAAATAAAGAAAACTCTTTGAATGAGAAGGTGTGTCCAAACTTTTGGTCTGTACTGTATATATATATAAAAATCAAGTTATGGTTATTTATTTAGTTTCTATATATTTCCCAAGGGGTGGCCATATTGGAGATACATATTTCGTATCTATATAGCTTGTTCAGACAGTGCTGCAGGGTATGTGCTTTAGAGCAGCTGCAATGAATGGAAGTCAGTTGACCGGGGAATGACCAGAGAGCTGCATACAGAACCATATCTGTCAGCATAATAGAACTATCAGTGGCGTACACACAATCCATGGGGCCCCGGTGCGAAACTGATCTATGGGGCCCCCTCCCCGTCGCCCCCCCTAACCTGCCTCCTAGCCCCCCCTCCCCACTACCTCCCCTACCAGTGGTGTAACTATAGTGTTATGGGCCACAGTGCAAACATTTTTGCAAAGAACCGGCAGATTTTCTTACTAAGGGCTCTTTCCGTCCGGCTAATCCGCGGCGTGACTGAGTGCCAAGCCCCATTCTAGACAGCAGAGACACGGAGCAGTAACATGATTGACTGTGATCTTTTTACTACAAAATTACAACTTTATGTCTCTGTGATTTTGTAGTAAAGAGATCACAGAGAGGCACGGAGTATTATCAATCATGTTAATGCTCTGTGTCTCTGCTGTCCGGAACGGGGCTTGGCTCTCATTTACGCAGCGGATTCCTCGCACGGGATCCGCTTGTGTTAAAGAGCCCTAAGCCCAATGCATGGCTACACTCACCCAGTCCTAATAAAATCTGGTCCTACCTCATCCAGGGTGTCGCTGGCGTCGGCGTGATGTCCGCTGGATCCAGAACAAGGTCCCTGTGGTGAGAAAAAAATGAATAATCACATAAGGAAGGGATGGTGACTGCCCTTGTGAAATCACCAGCTGGCCTGTAAGACTGAGCCATGCCAATGTGTAGCAGGGTAATCTAGGACATTTCCCCTAAGTGCAACCACACAGTACTAATGCCCACATTGTGGCCCCTCACAGTAGTTATGCCCACCTTTGTTCCCGTCACAGTAATTATGCCCAGATATGTGCCCCCTCATAGTAGTTATGCCAAATATGTGTCCCCTTACAGTAGTAATGCCAGATTATGTGCCCCCTCACAGTAGTAATGCCAGACTATGTGCCCCTCACCTAGTAACGCCAGATTATATGCCCCTTACAGTAGTAATGCCAGATTATGTGCCCCTCACAGTATTTATGCCCAGTTATGTGCCCCCTCAAAGTAAATATGCCCACATATGTGCCCCCTCAGAGTGGTTATGCCAGATTACGTGTCCTCTCACAGTAATAATGCCAGATTATGTGCCCCTTCACAGTATTTATGCCCGGTTATGTGCCCCCTCAAAGTAAATTTGCCCAGATATGTGTCCCCTCAGAGTGGTTATGCCAGATTATGTGCCCCTCACATTAGATATGCCCACATATGTGCCCCTCACATTGGTTATGCCAGATTACATGCCCCGTCACAGTAGTTATGCCTTCATATGTGCCCCTCATAGTTATGCCTTTATATGTGCCCCCTCACAGTAGTTATGCCACATTAGGTGCCCCCTCAAATTAGTTATGGCAGATTAGGTGCCCCTCAGTAGAGATGCCAACTTTTGTGCCCCCTCACTCTAGTTGTTCCCATCAACCATCCCCCTCTGCCACTCTGCCACTCTGCCCCTTTGCCCCCCCGCCCCCAGTCTGCAGCGTTAGAAAAAAAAAATTCTTACATACTTACCTTCTTCCCTGATGAGAGTAGGCAGATTGCCGGGTTTTTAGGTCTCCTCCCACAGGCAGCAGCGCGATCTGGGGCCAGCAGGGGGAGCTCCTGAGCTCTGAAGATCAGTGAAGCAGGGAGCAGAGAGGTTTCCCTGCTTCACTATAGAAACGGAACTGCCGGCCGTGTGTGTGTGAGTGCGTGCTCCCCCCCCCCCCCCTTACTTGACCCTCCGGCCCCCCCACCCCCCATATTATACATGTAATGGTGGCATGGAGCGCTCTGATGGGGCCCGAAATTGCCACTGTACTTCATGCCGGGCCCCACCAGAGCGCTCCATTACATGTGAGTACAGCGGGAGCCCTGCCAGCGGCCTGGGGGGGGGGGTCCACAGGCGGCCGGGCCCCCTGGAGTGCCGGGCCCGGTCGCAACTGCGACCCCTGCGACCCTGGTATGTACGCCACTGAGAACTATCTTGCTTTGTCGTTGGCGTTGGCGTTGAGAGGCACAAAAGAGATGTGATCTATTGCTCTCTAATATTCATGAGATGACCCTGCGCATTCTGCCGTTTCTATACAGCAAAGCTAACAATATGTGAGTAAATACAGCAGCAGATAGGGGTATTCCAGGATTCTACAATGGATGGCCTATGATCAGGATAGCGTATCAATATCTGTTTGGTGCAAGTCCAGCACCCCACCGACACTCTGGTGTCAGAAGACAGTGCCGAAACTACATAGCTGGATCCAATGTGTAGTGCATGGCACTGGTTATGCAGTTCTTCTCCCATTGAAGTGAACGGTAACCAGCTCCATCCAGTACATGATGGTCCTGGAGCTACTTGGGAACAGCTGATCAGTGTACGGTGTCAGACCCCCTGATATTGATTGATGCATTACAGTTTTTCCCTGTTCTTCTAGGATTAGAAAAAGACAGACAAGCAAACCCTCCACAGCTCCCAGCAGGAACAGGACTCTAATGGAGGACAAATGCTGAAAGGGTTAAAACATGGAGTGAATTCTACGTTATGATGATGATGTGGCTGACTGGGCATAATAACTAGGTTACTCACCGTGCCATGGATCGGCGAGTGTTGGGGAAATGTCATCTTTTATTTGAGTGAATTCCCCCTCTTATAACACAGCCTTTTAGATAAATTCTTCCCTGCGGCGCAGGCATTAGCGTCTTGACCCTTATACTGCTTTTTCCCATATATCGTTTCCTGTGTGTTATTTTCTTATTGGGCTACCATTCAGCTGGCTCGCCATTGTGCACGGCTCGGCAGGAAGCGCCATCACAGAAAGGTTTATAAATTCCTGACCTCGTGTGCGGAGGTTCAATGGAACGGGTGGAACTTTACTACAGCTGCAAGAAAACATACATTGGAAATAACTCTCCAGCTGAAGGCTCCGTGGACAAATGTGCGTCCTCCATCATGTGCAGCAGAATATCATTGCAAAAATGACCGATTTTACCAGAACTGGAACTTTTACAGAACCTTACACGGGGAGCGCAGCAAAACTCAAAACTGCTCTGATTGACATTCACACAACCACTTGTGCTGATGTCAGGACATGGGGTCAAGCAATAATTCTGTTATTCCTATCCAAAGAGAAAGACAGCGGGAACCGTAGGCAGGTCCTCTTTTTGGAAAGTAGGATTATTGGAGTCAAGGTATGGGGACATGACAGGCTGCATCTGTAGTACATACTGCCCTGCTCATGTTTTGGGTTTGGTCCCCAGATATCAGAAGTGTGTGGCCAGTATTAGTCTCTAACTAGCCTGGGATGGCTGATAACAGGGAGCAATAGACTGTATTCTCCTGTCCTACAGTCATCCTCTCCCCTGATATGGCTGATAACAGCGGGCAATAGACTGTATTCTCCAGTCCTACAGTCATCCTCCCCTCTGAAATGGCTGATAACAGGAAGCAATAGACTGTATTCTCCTGTCCTACAGTCATCCTCTCCCCTGAAATGGCTGATAACAGGGAGCAATAGACTGTATTCTCCTGTCCTACAGTCATCCTCTCCCCTGAAATGGCTGATAACAGGGGGCAATAGACTGTATTCTCCAGTCCTACAGTCATCCTCCCCTCTGAAGTGGCTGATAACAGGGGGCAATAGATTGTATTCTCCTGTCCTACAGTCATCCTCTCCCCTGAAATGGCTGATAACAGGGGGCAATAGACTGTATTCTCCTGTCCTACACTCATCCTCTCCCCTGAAATGGCTGATAACAGGAGCAATAGACTGTATTCTCCTGTCCTACAGTCATCCTCTCCCCTGACATGGCTGATACCAGGGGGCAATAGACTGTATTCTCCTGTCCTACAGTCATCCTCTCCCCTGAAATGGCTGATAATAGGGAGCAATAGACTGTATTCTCCTGTCCTACAGTCATCCTCTCCCCTGAAATGGCTGATAACAGGAGCAATAGACTGTATTCTCCTGTCCTACAGTCATCCTCTCCCCTGACATGGCTGATACCAGGGGGCAATAGACTGTATTCTCCTGCCCTACAGTCATCCTCCCCTCTGAAATGGCTGATAACAGGGAGCAAAAGACTGTATTCTCCTGTCCTACAGTCATCCTCTCCTCTGAAATGGCTGATAACAGGGGGCAATAGACTGTATTCTCCTGTCCTACAGTCATCCTCTCCCCTGAAATGGCTGATAACAGGGAGCAAAAGACTGTATTCTCCTGTCCTACAGTCATCCTCTCCCCTGAAATGGCTGATAACAGGGGGCAATAGACTGTATTCTCCTGTCCTACAGTCATCCTCTCCCCTGAAATGGGTGATAACAGGAGGCAATAGACTGTATTCTCCTGTCCTACAGTCATCCTCTCCCCTGAAATGGCTGATAACAGGGGGCAATAGACTGTATTCTCCTGTCCTACAGTCATCCTCTCCCCTAAAATGGCAGATAACAGGGGCAATAGACTGTATTCTCCTGTCCTACTGTCATCCTCTCCCCTGAAATGGCTGATAATAGGGGGCAATAGACTGTATTCTCCTGTCCTACAGTCATCCTCTCCCCTGAACTGGCTGATAACAGGAGGCAATAGACTGTATTCTCCTGTCCTACAGTCATCCTCTCCCCTGACATGGCTGATAACAGGGGAAAATAGATTGTATTCTCCTGTCCTACAGTCATCCTCTCCCCTGAAATGGCTGATAACAGGGGGCAATAGATTGTATTCTCCTGTCCTACAGTCATCCTCCCCCCTGACATGGCTGATAACAGGGGGTAATAGACTGTATTCTTCTGTCCTACAGTCATCCTCTCCCCTGAAATGGCTGATAACAGGGGGCAATAGACTGTATTCTCCTGTCCTACAGTCGTCCTCTCCCCTGAAATGGCGGATAACAGAAAGCAATAGACTGTATTCTCCTGTCCTACAGTCATCCTCTCCCCTGAAATAGCTGATAACAGGGAGCAATAGACTGCATTCTCCTGTCCTACAGTCATCCTCTCCCCTGAAATGGCTGATAACAGGAAGCAATAGACTGTATTCTCCTGTCCTACAGTCATCCTCTCCCCTGAAATGGCTGATAACAGGGGGCAATAGACTGTATTCTCCTGTCCTACAGTCGTCCTCTCCCCTGAAATGGCTGATAACAGGGGGCAATAGACTGTATTCTCCTGTCCTACAGTCATCCTCTCCCCTGAAATGGCTGATAACAGGGGGCAATAGACTGTATTCTCCTGTCCTACAGTCATCCTCTCCCCTGAAATGGCTGATAACAGGGAGCAATAGATTGTATTCTCCTGTCCTACAGTCATCCTCTCCCCTGAAATGGCTGATAACAGGAGGCAATAGACTGTATTCTCCTGTCCTACAGTCATCCTCTCCCCTGAAATGGCTGATAACAGGGGGCAATAGTGCAGTGTCCCAGGGGGTCAGTAGTGTATGCTGGGCTTTGTAGTGCAGATTACCCACTAACCTGGGATCCACTGTCGTCTTCAAATCGGGGCAAATACTGGAACAGGCAGGTATTTAAAAGTTCGTGACGCCAGTGTCAATTAAACGGTGACACGCCGTGTATGGTATTGTAGAAGAATGAAGCAAGCACAGGATAGCCAACCAAAAACTGGAACTTTACTGAATATCAGTGATAATCATACATGGACGCAGTTGGAAGCGTCGTTCCATGAAAGACAGTTGGTTTTACATATGAATACAGGTGGTTCTTAGAAGTACAGACTGGCCGGTTATAGCAATGTTCTTTACAGAGTGTTAATTACAGGAGATGCAGTACAGGCGGCTTGCACACTATTCCTGTCTGGTCCTGAAACATGTGACTTATTCTCCAAGGTCTAATGCCCTATAGCTGGCGTATCCTTGAAGCTGTCATTATCTAGTACCTCCTCTGTTCTCTTGAGTACCTCTTGCTTTATCTGATCGGCCTCTGTGGTATTCTGTGTCTTCAGGCTGTTTAGCTATGCCCTTCTGACTTCTATGAATACGGACTCAGGAGGGGAACCCTCTCTGCACTGAGTCTGGAAACTTCTGCCTTTCTGAGCTAGGCCCTAGCCTATTTATACTGAACTGGGGGCTCCCTCTGCTGGCTGTGACAAGAATTACCGGTAACCGGCCTGACTGGCTTAAAGGGAAATACACCTTCAAATCTAGCAGTGTTGGGTAGCCTACCCGTATGCTGCACACCCCCAGACTTTAACGTGAGTAAGGCCTCGTACTCACACACATGCCTGAACCAACATAAGCTGATGCATAATTTAAACATTGCAGTCTAAATATAATAAACAACTATTTCATACAAAAATATAACATTTGCAACAAAGGATGCAAGAAAAAGGGCGTCTTCTTTCTTCTTAGGCACGGCCGCTGACCTGGCACAGCGGACTTAAGGTGAACCAGGTTAGTCTATTTTTCTTGACTGAAGTATAATAAGGAACTACACAGGGTTTCCCCGTGGGTGTAGGACAGGCAAAGGCTCACGTGGAGGAGTCCATTCTTGCGCACACACGTCAAGCAGGCTATTTCTAGTGACAACTGTTCGGGAGGAGACACCACCAGCATAGTCAAAGTCTCCTAAATGGACTGGCGGACGTCCCCTGGTCATCCGGGTGGACCTTCTCAACACAGGGGTTTCCTCTTCCCTTAGCACCGAGGTAGAAGAGAGAGGAGCAACCGGAGGATCTCCATCCGTGAGACCTTGGTCAGGAACAACAGGATCCACTAGAGGGGGAACTGGATCCGGGGCATCTTGAACCGGCTCTTCTGGAAGTAAAGGTACAGTAGGTGCCGGAGCGGGCACCAACAAGTTCAACCATGGTGTCAGAAGCCAATGCATGGGATCAGCGTCATACCTTAGATTATGGACAGCCTGCATAGGATCCTCGGGCTGTATCGATGACTCGGACACAGGGGGTTCAGATATAGAACTCTCGGCACTGGGTCCTGGGGTCAGGCAGAGCTTTAACCGGTTTCGGTGTACAATTTGGGATCCCCTGCCCTCCCGGGTGATCTCATAAGTGTAAGTTCCAATATTTGGGATTGCAGTGACAACATAAGGACTTTGCTCCCATTTACTGTCCAGCTTACTGGTACGGCGGTTATTTTTTTAACCATACCACAGCCCCTATCGTCAGGGGTTCTGCATGGGCTGCTTGGTCATAGTCTCTCTGCTGCCGGTCTCTAGCATAGTCCATACGTTCCTGAACAATAGCTTGGGCCGTATTCAATCGCCTTTGGTGTTCAGCAACCCAGTCGGTATTAGGTAATGGGTTGATGCAATCAGGTACGAGTACGTCCAAGGAGTGGTCAGCAGGCAATAACCCTTGGCGCCCAAACATCAAATAAAAGGGGGTATACCCGGTGGAACAGTGTATGGTATGATTGTACGTGAACATGAGCTGTGGCAACAGATTAGGCCAATCTCCCCTGGTTTCAGGAGGCACGGTCCTCAGCATCTCTATCAAGGTCTGATTCATTTTTTCACATAATCCATTACCTTGCGGATGGTAGGCCGTCGTCCGGATCTTCTTACAGTTGTGCAGGCGGCACAGTTCATGGAACAGATGGGACTCAAAAGCAGGACCTTGATCGGTGAGGATCTTTTCTGGACAACCGTAGGGCAGGAGGAAGTGTTTCCAGAACAGTTCGGCTGTAGTCTTGGCCGTCTGGTCTCTCACAGGCACCGCTACAACAAACTTAGTGAAATGGTCAATAATAGTCATAGCGTACACATACCCTGAGCGACTAGGCTCCAGTTTCACATGGTCGATGGCGACAAGTTCCAGAGGACGAATACTTACAATGGGTCTCAGTGGTGCCCTCTGATCATGGTGTTCACCTCGTTTCAAGGCACAGGCTACACACTCCCGACACCACTTCTCCATGTCTTCTCTCATGCCCACCCAGTAAAACCGCTGGCGGATATTTGCCTCAGTCTTTTGGACCCCAAAGTGACCGGATTGATTGTGGTACATCTCCAACACCATACCTGCATCTCGTCGGGGTATGAGAATTTGATGCACTCTTTCGTTGGACACTGGGTCTAGTCTTCTCCGTAGCAACAGGCCCTTTTGTATGAAGAGTTGATGGCGCTGTCTCCACAGTTTGATGAGCTCAGGATCGGTACTCTTACGCCGAATCCTCTCAGGGGCTCTGCCACTGGTAATGAAGTCCAACAATTCACCCAGCACTCTACTTTCAGACTGTAGTTTCACCCACCTTTCTTCTTTGAGTTCAGGCCTACTGGAGGGTGAAGGAACTGCAGCTCTGTCACTGGTAGCCCGAGCCTGATCCTGTTGAGCAAATTTATGGTAGAAGGCCGGCATTTCTACATCTTCCCAAGCATCTCGCACATCATCAGGAGCTGTCTCTGTGGGAAGCCTGGATAAAGCATCAGCATTGTCATTAGCACGTCCAGCCCGATATTTTACAGAGAAATCATAGTTGGCGAGGCGAGAGGCCCATCTTTGCTCCAAAGCCCCCAATTTAGCTGTATTTAGATGTGCCAGAGGGTTATTATCAGTGAATGCAATGAATGGGGTAGCGGCTAGATAATCTTTGAATTTTTCCGTCACTGCCCACACTAATGCCAGGAACTCTAGTTTGAAGGAACTATAATTCTGGTCATTTTTCTCAGCCCCTTTCAGGGAGCGGCTTGCATAAGCTATCACTCTTTCTTTTCCCTCTTGAATCTGGGCTAACACAGCCCCCAGGCCTCGCTTGCTAGCATCAGTATACAGATGGAAGGGCTTGCTGTAGTCTGGATAACCTAACACGGGAGGCTCGGTCAGTTTTTTTTTTAACAACTGGAACGCTATCTCTCTTTCTTCATTCCACTCAATGAGCACTGGAGTTCTAGGACTTTTCTTGGGCTGCCCCCTCAAGAGTTCCTGGATAGGATCGGCTATTTGAGCAAAATGGGGGATGAAACGTCTATAGTAGCCGGCAAAACCAAGGAAACCCCTCACCTCTTTGACGGTAGTGGGGACCGGCCAGTTACGGACAGCCGCTAACTTATCAGGGTCAGGTTGTACGCCCTCTCCACTTACCACATGCCCCAGGTATTTTACCGCAGGTTTGAGCAAGTGGCACTTGGATGGTTTTACCTTCAGGCCATATTTGATAAGGATTTCAAAGACCTCTGCTAAGTGTTTCAGATGGTCTTCATATGTTTTTGAGTACACAATGACGTCATCTAGATACAGCAGCACTGTTTCGAAGTTTTTGTGACCCAAACACCGCTCCATTAGTCTCTGGAAAGTTCCTGGGGCATTACATAACCCGAACGGCATACAATTGAATTCGAACAGGCCCATGGGAGTGGTGAAAGCAGTCTTTTCCCTATCTGCCGGGGCCATGGGTACTTGCCAGTAGCCACTGGTCAAGTCCAATGTGGAGAAATAGGCAGCGGAGCCCAGAGCAGTTAGTGACTCTTCAATGCGGGGCAGTGGGTACGCGTCTTTGTGGGTTATTTGATTAATTTTTCTATAGTCCACGCAGAAACGGATACCACCATCCTTCTTCTTTACAAGGACCAGGGGTGCCGCCCACGGGCTACGACTGTCCCGGATTACATTAGAGTCTTTCATCTCTTGGATCATTTCTTTTACAGTCTGATATGAAGTAGGCGGTAAGGGTCGGTATCTCTCCTTGATAGGAGGATGAGAGCCAGTAGGTATGGTGTGTTGTATGGCACTAACCTCTCCATAATCAGCAGCATATTTACTGAAGGCCTGGTGGTGCTCTTTGACAAGCTGTAGTATCCCTTCTTGTTGATGTTGGGGTGTAGTCTCGTCCCCGACATGTAGCTCTTCCCACCAGGGTACTTGTGACTGGGGCACCGGCGGACATCCGCTGACTGCAGCTGGCGGCTTTTCTGTCACTGGAAGACGGATGATGTCTTGGAAGAACACCTGAGAAAGCTGGGCAACAGGGTAATGCTTAGTAAGCGCAACAGGATGATCGCTCAGGTTAATCAGACGGACAGGTACTTTACCTTGGGAGACGTTCACCAGGCACTTGGCAGCTCTCACATAAGGGTAGTTCTCCATCTGGATTGGTTCCACCAGGGCTGGATAATCTTGGCCTTGGACTCCCAGGACAGCACGACACCATAAGAGAGTTTGGGAATTAGGAGGCAAAGTCACAGGCTTATTATCACGAATCCTGGCAGTACAAATTTCTCCTTTCCCGTTAGCAAACCTCTGCTGGGCACTTAACACAGTGATAGTCTTTTGAATCACCCTCTTGGATGCAGAGGAAGCGGTGGGCAGAGTCTGGTGTAATACGGCAAGTATTTCTGCATAACAGTTTTTGAAGACATTGGTGCCTAGAATGACAGGATGTCCTCCTCTGTCGCCGGCCTGTACTACTATCACCCCCTGTTGAGGCAAGGTTACTTCTCCCACCTGCAGGGTGGGTTCCCAGTATCCATGGATCTTTACCGGTTTGCCATTGCTGGCGATAATCTCTACCCAGGATTCAGGCGGCTGGGTCAATTGGTTGGTGTCCCAGAATCTTTCAAAGGCGGGCAGCTGAATAGTAGTGACCTGAGATCCAGTATCTAATAGGGCTTCAAAGGGGACCCCGTTAATCTCCACATTGATTTTAGGATGGGATCCTACATACCGTGGCATCCAATTTGGATCTTTTGGACCTAGTGTTCTACCTCCCGAGGGGTGGTCCTCAGCCTCAGGGGTTGCCCGTTTAACTGCCAGCAAGTGGATTCTGTGTGTCCCACCTTTTTGCAGTATGTACACACGGGCTGCTTGCGACCCCTATTGCGCCTCCCAGGATCCCTGGGGTGAGTCTCTTGGTATGGAGGTGGGAACGGCTTAGAGGGTGACAGGAACTCCTCTTCTGACATCATAGGTTTTTCCCATTCCTCCATTTTTCTGCACACTCTCTCTAGGCTTTTAGTGAGGTGATTTACTTGCTCTGTCAGCATGGCGATAGTATCGGTAGCTGTAGCTTGAACAGCTTGACCGGCCTCAGCTCTTTTAATGATAAACGGTTTTGACCTGCAGGCTGATAACTCAGGTGGGGTGCTCAACTCTGTAGATACTGCTGACCCCAGAATTTTTATAGCCAGTTCTTTAAAGTCCAGAAAGGTACTGTTAGGGTGTTGGGCAGACAGCATCTTTAATTGGGTCCTTATTTGCTCACTAGACACTCCGGTAATAAATTGTTCCCTCAGGGTCTGATCCTGGTTATCAGCTTCCTTGGGATCTATCTGAATTACAGCCCCCAAAGCCTCCTGAAGTGATAGGGCATAGTCACGGAGGGACTCACCGGACTTCTGTTTCTTGCCAAAGAAGTGCATCTTTATCTCTGAGGCAGTCCTCGTTTCAAAAGTGGCCCTGAGGCGGGTGAATATCTGCTCTAGAGTACTCCGTTCCGCAGCAGGCCAGGATAATACCTCTCTGCGGGCAGCCCCCTCCAGTTGCGCTAGCAAGATTTCCATTTGCTGATCGGCATTTATGGGGTATAGTTTGAATAAGGCCAGCAACTTTTCTTTGAAGTCTCTTAGGGTATGGGCCTCTCCGTTATAGCGGGGAAACCATGGGGCCCCAAAATAGTAAGGCATGGTAAAGGGCATCATGCTGGGGGCTATAGGATGATTAGGAGCCGCGAGCTCTCCCGGGTCCGGCCGCTCGGCAACTCCCGGATCTGACATGTTACCTTATTACGAGGTGGCCGCTGGTGACTAAAGGGGCCGGAACAATCCCCTTCCCTCCGGACACAAGTTCTTACCGGTTTCGCCGGGTGTGCGCAGGCCAAATCCCGAGAGACTCCGGACTTCCTGCGACCGCGGTGACGTAGAGGAAACAGGGCAGCGGCGGTGCGATGATGAAGAGGGGCGGGCTTTTCGGTGTCCTTGAAGGGATCCGCCCACGAAGGTCCTCAGCAGCGCGGGAAGCTTTACTCCAGGCGGCTGGTGGCCATCTTGATCACGATTCCCTGACAGCAAGCAGGGTGTTGAAAAGTCCAATAAATCACAGTCCACAAATACGATTTTCCCTCTGGGGGTAGCGCAACACAGTACAGCGCCTCTGATTCCTCCCAGGCACAATTTTAATCCACCGGCTTGGAAATAAAGGGTACAGTCCTCGCAATACGGTGGTGGAATAGTTAAAGCACACAGTTCACACTTCTCTGCACTTCAGAAGTATGCGGATCCTGTTTGTGACGCCAAAAAGAGCGATGCAGTGTCCCAGGGGGTCAGTAGTGTATGCTGGGCTTTGTAGTGCAGATTACCCACTAACCTGGGATCCACTGTCGTCTTCAAATCGGGGCAAATACTGGAACAGGCAGGTATTTAAAAGTTCGTGACGCCAGTGTCAATTAAACGGTGACACGCCGTGTATGGTATTGTAGAAGAATGAAGCAAGCACAGGATAGCCAACCAAAAACTGGAACTTTACTGAATATCAGTGATAATCATACATGGACGCAGTTGGAAGCGTCGTTCCATGAAAGACAGTTGGTTTTACATATGAATACAGGTGGTTCTTAGAAGTACAGACTGGCCGGTTATAGCAATGTTCTTTACAGAGTGTTAATTACAGGAGATGCAGTACAGGCGGCTTGCACACTATTCCTGTCTGGTCCTGAAACATGTGACTTATTCTCCAAGGTCTAATGCCCTATAGCTGGCGTATCCTTGAAGCTGTCATTATCTAGTACCTCCTCTGTTCTCTTGAGTACCTCTTGCTTTATCTGATCGGCCTCTGTGGTATTCTGTGTCTTCAGGCTGTTTAGCTATGCCCTTCTGACTTCTATGAATACGGACTCAGGAGGGGAACCCTCTCTGCACTGAGTCTGGAAACTTCTGCCTTTCTGAGCTAGGCCCTAGCCTATTTATACTGAACTGGGGGCTCCCTCTGCTGGCTGTGACAAGAATTACCGGTAACCGGCCTGACTGGCTTAAAGGGAAATACACCTTCAAATCTAGCAGTGTTGGGTAGCCTACCCGTATGCTGCAATAGACTGTATTCTCCTGTCCTACAGTCATCCTCTCCCCTGAAATGGCTGATAACAGGGGGCAATAGACTGTATTCTCCTGTCCTACAGTCATCCTCTCCCCTGAAATGGCTGATAACAGGGAGCAATAGACTGTATTCTCCTGTCCTACAGTCATCCTCTCCCCTGAAATGGTTGATAACAGGGAGCAATAGATTGTATTCTCCTGTCCTACAGTCATCCTCTCCCCTAAAATGGCTGATAACAGGGGGCAATAGACTGTATTCTCCTGTCCTACAGTCATCCTCTCCCCTGAAATGGCTGATGCCAGGGGGCAATAGACTGTATTCTCCTGTCCTACAGTCATCCTCTCTCCTGAAATGGCTGATAAGAGGGGAGCAATAGACTGTATTCTCCTGTCCTACAGTCATCCTCTCCCCTGAAATGGCTGATATCAGGGGGCAATAGATTGTATTCTCCTGTCCTACAGTCATCCTCTCCCCTGAAATGGCTGATGCCAGGGGGCAATAGACTGTATTCTCCTGTCCTACAGTCATCCTCTCTCCTGAAATGGCTGATAAGAGGGGAGCAATAGACTGTATTCTCCTGTCCTACAGTCATCCTCTCCCCTGAAATGGCTGATATCAGGGGGCAATAGATTGTATTCTCCTGTCCTACAGTCATCCTCTCCCCTGAAATGGCTGATAACAGGGAGAAATAGACTGTATTCTCCTGTCCTACAGTCATCCTCTCCCCTGAAATGGCTGATAACAGGGGGCAATAGACTGTATTCTCCTGTCCTACAGTCATCCTCTCTCCTGAAATGGCTGATAAGAGGGGAGCAATAGACTGTATTCTCCTGTCCTACAGTCATCCCCTCACCTGAAATGGCTGATATCAGGGGGCAATAGACTGTATTCTACTGTCCTACAGTCATCCTCTGCCCTGAAATGGCTGTTAACAGGGAGCAATAGACTGTATTCTCCTGTCCTACAGTCGTCCTCTCCCCTGAAATGGCTGATAACAGGGGGCAATAGACTGTATTCTCCTGTCCTACAGTCGTCCTCTCCCCTGAAATGGCTGATAACAGGGAGCAATAGACTGTATTCTCCTGTCCTACAGTCATCCTCTCCCCTGAAATGGCTGATATCAGGGGGCAATAGATTGTATTCTCCTGTCCTACAGTCATCTCCTCACCTGAAATGGCTGATATCAGGGGGCAATAGACTGTATTCTACTGTCCTACAGTCATCCTCTGCCCTGAAATGGCTGATAACAGGGAGCAATAGACTGTATTCTCCTGTCCTACAGTCGTCCTCTCCCCTGAAATGGCTGATAACAGGGGGCAATAGACTGTATTCTCCCGTCCTACAGTCATCCTCTCCCCTGAAATGGCTGATAACAGGGAGCAATAGACTGTATTCTCCTGTCCTACAGTCGTCCTCTCCCCTGAAATGGCTGATAACAGGGGGCAATAGACTGTCATCTCCTGTCCTACAGTCGTCCTCTCCCCTGAAATGGCTGATAACAGGGGGCAATAGACTGTATTCTCCTGTCCTACAGTCATCCTCTCCCCTGAAATGGCTAATAACAGGGGGCAATAGACTGTATTCTCCTGTCCTACAGTCATCCTCTCCCCTGAAATGGCTGATAACAGGGGGCAATAGACTGTATTCTCCTGTCCTACAGTCATCCTCTCCCCTGAAATGGCTGATAACAGGGTGCAATAGATTGTATTCTCCTGTCCTACAGTCATCCTCTCCCCTGAAATGCTGATAACAGGGGGCAATAGACTGTATTCTCCTGTCCTACAGTCATCCTCTGCCCTGAAATGGCTGATAACAGGGGGCAATAGACTGTATTCTCCTGTCCTACAGTCATCCTCTGCCCTGAAATGGCTGATAACAGGGGGCAATAGACTGTATTCTCCTGTCCTACAGTCATCCTCTCCCCTGAAATGGCTGATAACAGGGTGCAATAGATTGTATTCTCCTGTCCTACAGTCATCCTCTCCCCTGAAATGCTGATAACAGGGGGCAATAGACTGTATTCTCCTGTCCTACAGTCATCCTCCCCCCTGAAATGGCCGATAACAGGGAGCAATAGACTGTATTCTCCTGTCCTACAGTCATCCTCTCCCCTGAAATGGCTGATAACAGGAGGCAATAGACTGTATTCTCCTGTCCTACAGTCAGCCTCCCCCTGAAATGGCTGATAACAGGGGACAATAGACTGTGTTCTCCTGTCCTACAGTCATCCTCTCCCCTGAAATGGCTGATAACAGGGAGCAATAGACTGTATTCTCCTGTCCTACAGTCATCCTCTCCCCTGAAATGGCTGATAACAGGGGGCAATAGACTGTATTCTCCTGTCCTACAGTCATCCTCTCCCCTGAAATGGCTGATAACAGGGGGCAATAGACTGTATTCTCCTGTCCTACAGTCATCCTCTCCCCTGAAATGGCTGATAACAGGGGGCAATAGACTGTATTCTCCTGTCCTACAGTCATCCTCTCCCCGGTCTGAAATAACTCGAGCTTTACTGCTCCTACTATGTATTCCCTCTCATTGCAGTCCATATATAAAGTTGATAATGTTAATTGCCGTCAGTCGGAGGCTGAAGCTATTCATTAGTGACATTTCCGTGTTCGGAGCGTCTGCCTCGTGTTACAGGACAGATACAGAGGGAATGAATAGACCTCGTCCATCACGAGACGCTGCAGATACATTACCATGACAAAGTTATATTTCAATTTATGGAAATGGAGCAATTGATTTTTCAATGTATTTTTATCTCATTGTTTCATGCGTGAGGTGAAAATTTTAGAGCGTTTCCACCGAAAATCCAGAACAGATTTACTGAGTCACAGACGTCCAAGTATCTCTAATGAATGGCGGCACACCTTAACCTTTAGTCATAGGAGTCATTAGTGCCACCCTGTCGTAGCTGGCTCTGGTACAGTGTCCCCCAGTGAAGCCGCAGAGACCTCAGGGACCCCTCAGACTCAGCTCCTTCTGGATACAATGTATCTGTTTTGTGACTTTCCCATACAGGAGGCTGATTGTTTACACTCCACATTTCCTTCTCATCTCTTCACAGCAGCAAAAATATATAAATAAATATTTTAAGAACTGACTAAAAATAATTCCTACACTTAGAATGGGGGGAGGGGCGCTTTTTTTTTTATTGACTATTTGAATAAATGGATTTATAAGGTCCAGAGTGGATTGCAGCCGGACACAGATGGAAGTCTGAGAGGGAATATTTATCTTCTGGTTGGTGATATCTCTTCATGTGTATTCTGGTTTGTGTTACGTGCGAGTTACTATTCAACACATATGTGAAATACACCCAAAAAACTGCATCATACTGATTTCACAGAAAATTACCATCATTGATACACAGTGGTTACAGTCTCAGCAATGAACATATGGTCACAGATTCATCACAGAGAGCACCGTTTTTTTTCAGAGATAACAGGTATAACAGTAGTACTTTCTCTTTAAAAAGCTACATCCTACTCTCTCCCTGGACCTAGGGTGCTCCCTAAATCTCTACGTGTTGAAACTCCCTTAAGGTTGCAGCGGTAAAGATGGCTAAGCTGCACTTGGTACTGCAGTATCTCCTTCCAGTATTGCACTATATGAACAGTCTCCTACAGGTGCTCCTAGGTTGTGGTATTTCTATCAGTGCACACACTTTTCATTGTCCCCGCACAGCCTTGGTATTCCTCTCCTCCGGACACAGTTCTGCACATACTATTGCTCACTGTAAGGCCCACTTGGAGGCAGACTGGCTGTTCTTGGTCATTTGAGGACCTTCTCTACAGATTTCGACTGCTATCAGGATGTAACGGTTACCTCAACTGCCCTGTGGTGCTCAGCTGCACTTTTGCCCTATCTAGGCCCAGAGGGGGTGCACCATTAAGTCTAGTGCCACTCACCTCCACAAGCTAGCTAGCTGCATGGAGGAATCTGCAGCATCTTCCAGCTCAAACTAGTGCTATGTCTCTCTATGTTTTCCTCTTCCCAAGGTTTGAAATGTGCTAGCTTCAGTGGTAATGCCAGTGGTGTGACCTCCACACTGACTTGTGCCTCAGCTGCATTACCAGGCATTTAACCTTTAAATGCCACCAAAGGGTCGCAAAACACAGCGTGAAACACATTACTTACAGTATGTCCCCACTGAAACTCTTGAGACTCATCAGTTTTGTAATGCAAACCAAAATGTATGAGGACTCCTCAAAACTCTGCCCAAAGTATATGGTATGGCTCTTTAGAGGTACCGGAGCAATGTCGCAGTACTATTCATAGCTATACATTCCCACCATGGCCTTAATACACACAGGGTGGTTCTCCATCCACATTTTACTACAGGGCATCATGTTTACTTTTTACACTGTCAAACAGCCTTCATAGTCCATGTCAAGTCTCCATGTTGTATGGACACATAGATAAGCGTACAATGATGGCCTCCCCTTTCTGCACTTGACGAGGCGAATGGGCAAAACGTATTTAAATGCCCCCCAAAGTGGGAGTTTCGGGGGGGGTTTTGTGGGCAATTTTGAGTAGATGCAGCTTTAAAAGTTCCTTAATACTGTAGTTTAATTGGAACGTGTGTATATGGAACGTGCTCACAGGCCCATTGTCATCTGCATAGAAACTAAGCACTTACAACATAAGTATGTTTGGCCTAGGTCTACAGTACATCCATTTTCTCATTAATAGACATTGTTAGGTTGGTGAAAATCCATTGAAAACCAGTAAAAGGAGAAGCTAAAGCCCATCCAGGACCTTTCATACAATGGTGTTGCAGCTTAAATTTAGAATAATTACAATTAGAAGCAATTCACAATGTCACTGATAGAGAGAGTCCAGGAAACCAAGCTGCTCCTCCATCAAGATCTTCACTGTAACAAACACTTCCTAGAATGTGTAGCACAAGGACTGCGTAAAGGATGCACCAGAAAAGCTTCATTGTGACCGGAGGTGCCCTTTAAATGCATTCTAACGGAAATAATCTTCTATCTCAAGCCAAGAATATCCACGCTGAGTTTACAAAAACATAAGATTCCACAGAAAGGAAAAAGTGAAGCTGTGATCCAATAACAACATAGCAAGTAATGAAACGACAACTTCCTGGCCTCGTTCAGAGCCGATCACACGTCTCCATCTGAGTGCGGCCGACATCTCCTGGCTCCACGCGCTCACATTGTACAAAGAAACTTTGCCTTCTAATCAACGCACTTGTCTGGCAGAGAACGCAGAACCAAATTACAAGAAACAAAGATCATCGTAGATTAAGGAGAGAATTGTTCTATAAGCTTCACAATTAAGAGCAGTTGAAGAACATATTCAGCGAAGACGCGGAGCAGGTAAAGAAGCCACGTGATCTGCAGATGAAAACGTCAAGGAGAACAAGCGCTCTTCACAAAGCGCACAGCGTGGACTGATTGAGACTTGTTCCTGTTAAAGAAAACAGATACCAAGAGTTCTGTAGAGAAAAGCAGATTAAAAAAAATATTAACCCATAGAACGGATAAATAGACAAATGTTATATATGAGGATAGATATGAGATAGATAGTTAGATAGATAGATAGATAGATAGGAGATAGCTAGATAGATAGACATATAGATATGAGATAGACAGACAGATAGATAGATAGATAGATAGATAGATAGATAGATAGATAGATAGATAGTGTATATGAGGATTTGCTGGATAATCTTTGTTTCTTTATTACGTTTCTACTTTTTTTCGCATTGACTCTGTTTTGAAGTCGAGCATGCATAATGTAGTTAAATGTGTAGTGCCCTGGAGCAGGGGGTACTTTGACGTTTGGACATTTGTGAATATTTGTCTATTTCCCCTATGCAAAGTTATAAACTTCTTACTTTATTTCACTTAGAATAATAATAATAATAATAATATTTATTTCTATAGCGCCACAATATTCCACAGCACTTTACAAGTTCATAGGGTTCATGTACAAAACAAAAGTAACTGGCTAGTATACAATTGAAAGACTAGGAGTCAGGGCCCTGCTCGCAAGAGCTTACAATCTATGAGGAATTGGGGGTGACACATAAGGTGTGATTGTGATAAGTAGTATTCAAGCCATTATCGAACTGAAAGCAGTGGCGCCGGCCGATCTGCTTTGGGTTTGGGAGAGCGGTGTCCTTAAGGACAATTGAGTGGAGCATGGTGAGAAGGAATTTATGGTCTATGATATCGAACGCTGCAGAGAAATCCAGAAGAATCAGTAGAGAATAATCACCATTTCTTTTTGATGTCAGGAGATCGTTAGACACTTTAGTAAGGGCAGTTTCTGTACAGTGAAGAGGGCAAAAGGCAGATTGTAAGGGACCTGAAAAGGTTAGTTTATACTGTTTAATACTGTGTAACTGCATTTTATATGTTGTGATTATCACTGTATTTGCAAGGCTCCGTGGAAAGGGTTAATGAATACTGAGAGACTGTTAGGGCCATGTTTTGGAGGGAAAAAGCCAAACGTTGTTTACCATCCAAATCAGACAGACTGACCTTGTGAATGTCTGGTTTTAGCTCTGTCGTTGTGTCTGAAAAACTTGTTTTTGTCTGGAAAAACTGCTGTTTCATTGCCATTGAGTATCATTGAAGCTCTAAGGTAAGTCTATAAGAGATGGAAAGTGTTACAATGTATCTGTTTGTGCTGAGCTTCTCCACTCCATCCCTCCCACTAGAAGGTTCCAGTTCAGCCAGAAACTGTATCTAAGGAGAGCAGTCAGAGCCCCTAGTGTTCTGCAGTTAGGGACCAGTGCTTGGAGGAGGAGACTCTGCCAGCCTTAATGAGTGACCAGAAGAAGACGCTGAGATGGGGATGCTGAGCCATAGACCATAGGTCACCAGCCCTGTGACAAAGGAGCCACCTAGACTACTGAGCCACAGACCATGGGCCCTTGACTAGAAGGCCGGCCTTCTGAGAGAGAGAGGGGGACAGTTAGCTCAGGCCTTTTCTCAGCATTAAACCTTTCTTCTGCCAGGGAGGAGACTGGAGAAGCCAGCCCTACACCTCACCTGTATTGTTTTGTGCTTGAATTCCTCTAGTAAAAGAGGCACACTGGTTACTGAAGACCCTGACTCTCTGGACTTTTTTCCCATTGGGGTGCACCATACCTTACCATTCCCTCCGGAGAACAGCAACACGTGGTGACACCTCGACAGTGTCTGGGGGATCCAGCGTAGCGTTGGGCCACTCCAAACCAGGCCACTGCAGATGCACACTAAGACGCCATGTTTGATACCAGTGCTACATGCTTCTGTGTGGGTGTGCTTGGGTGAGTGGTCTGTAATTCCCACTGTCGATGACTTTACACTTGTATCATTATATATATGATCAATTATCACAATTTGTATATTTTTATTATATATAGTAAGGTTTGGCATACACTATCTGCACTTTGATTTGTATGGTTTTAAATAGATTACCTTGTGCACATCATGTATAAATACAATTTACGTTTAACTAATAATTACCGTATTTTTTCGCCGATAAGACGCACCTTTGTTTGTAAATAAAGTAAAAAATAAAAAAAAATTGTATCAATTAACAAGACGTGTTATTTTAACATATTATTCCATTCAGGAGTAATAGGCAAATGATCCTAACTCTCCAAATACAACAATATAACCACAGTCCCCTCCGTATTGAGCCTTTCATCACCAAACATGAATAACTACTGTATGCCCTCTTACATTCTAACAGAAGAATACAATTATTCATCACATTCCTAAACACGACTACCACACTCATTAAACTTTCACTACGACATTAACCCTATCCATTATTTCACTATAAATGCTTAAGAACCACTTCAGGCCCCCTATCTCACTACACTACTCATAACCGCAACCTTTCCTACCACCTTTCCATAGTGTTGTAATGTGTCACTGCCAGACATCTGAGAAGCTCTGGCAGACGTTCTTCAGAACCTCCTGCTTGAGGTTCTTTTGTTTTGCTTTCGTTTTGTCATCTCGTTAGCCTCTCTCAGCTGTCATGTAGTTGCACTGATTGCATCTCTTTAAATCCCCTCCCATACTGCATCACTTTGCGGTTTATACAACTTCCTGGAGTGTGTGCGTGCTGGATGCTACTACTGAGTCTTGTACAGATAAGTCTGTTCATTTATTTGTGTTTTCCTGTTTGCTTGATCCTAGGTGACCCTGACTCCCTCCGTATTAAGTGTAGGGAGCCGGTGGTCGTGTCCCCTCACTATTATAGGGTGTTCAGGTGTCATACAGTCGAGGAACGAGGGTATGCAATAATCTACCATAGAGATTTTTGCATAGGTTGAGCAGTAAGGGAGAGAGCTAGGGCTGTTACAGGGCTTACCCTTTGGTTCCTTAGTTTTGGATCAAGTCAGTCGGATCTTCATTTGTGTCTTCTAGTTTTCTGTAACACCTTCCGTGACATAATGATGGTGTTAGGATCATGTGTCTATTACTCCTAAACGGAGGAGTATCAGTGCTCAAAAATAAAAATAAAATCAGGGAGCCATTGGCTCCTAACCTGAAAAATTTAGGAGCCAAATTAAATTTTTAGTCTCCAAATTTAAAATACATATAATTATGGTATAACAGATACTAGAGATTCTGACAGACCGATGAACATGCCAGTGTGAACAGAGCCCTAACATCAGAACCTGATCAGAAAGGGAATAATTAGAGTATTAATATGTGAGGCTGGTCACCCTGATGCCTCAGATACAGCCCTCCATAGACAGAAGCCTGTATTCTGCTGCATCAGGGGGCACTTCTGATACCACCCGAGAAGAAGGACCTGAGGGCCCAGAGCAGAGCTCCTGCAGTCAGCCTGCTGTGTCCTCAGGTGACTCCCGCTGGCCGCAGGTGAGTTGTCCTCAGTGAGCCCGCAGCAGGCAGCGCCCCTCACCCGCCGGGCACAGCAGGCACCACTGACCGTGTTTTTCTTCTGCAAAATCTGCTCCATCTTCTTAGCGATACGGATGATCTCCTCCTCGCTGGCTGTGCTCATCTTGGCTCTGCCCTGCTCCACGAACACCTGCAGCGCTCACACAGCAGCCCCGAGACTCGAGAACAACGCTCCGAATCAGAGAGAGTTTTCCGCTAAGAGCGTCCTCCTCACACACCCCGGCTTGAAGCTGCTCCCGACACTGCCAAAAAGCGAGGCCGCCGCTATGTTGTCATGACACATGGGCTCTGCCTCTACCTGTTACAGCACCATGGAGACTCACCTCAGCTCTACCCAAATTCACCTGCCGTTCCTGTCTGTTTCTCTAGGAGTCTGAGATGACAGCGCTTCACTAGAGTTGAGCGAACACCTGGCTGTTCGGGTTCGAGAAGTTCGGCCGAACTTCCCGGAAATGTTCGGGTTCGGGATCCGAACCCAACCCGAACTTCGTCCCGAACCCGAACCCCATTGAAGTCAATGGGGACCCGAACTTTTCGGCACTAAAAAGGCTGTAAAATAGCCCAGGCAAAGGACTAGAGGGCTGCAAAAGGCAGCAACATGTAGGTAAATCCCCTGCAAACAAATGTGGATAGGGAAATAAATAAAAATAGAAATAAAATAAATAAAAATTAACCAATATCAATTGGAGAGAGGTCCCATAGCAGAGAATCTGGCTTCATGTCAGCAGAGAATCAGTCTTCATGTCATAGCAGAGAATCAGGCTTCACGTCAGCCACCACTGCAACAGTCCATTGTCATATATTTAGGCCCCGGCACCCAGGCAGAGGAGAGAGGTCCCATAACAGAGATTCAGGCTTCATGTCAGCAGAGAATCAGTCTTCATGTCATAGCAGAGAATCATGCTTCACGTCACCCAACACTGGAACAGTCCATTGTCATATATTTAGGCCCCGGCACCCAGGCAGAGGAGAGAGGTTCATTCAACTTTGGGTTGCCCCGCAATATAATGATAAAATGAAAATAAAAATAGGATTGAATGAGGAAGTGCCCTGGAGTACAATAATATATGGTTAAGGGGAGGTAGTTAATGTCTAATCTGGACAAGGGACGGACAGGTCCTGTGGGATCCATGCCTGGTTCATTTTTATGAACGTCAGCTTGTCCACATTGGCTGTAGACAGGCGGCTGCGTTTGTCTGTAATGACGCCCCCTGCCGTGCTGAATACACGTTCAGACAAAACGCTGGCCGCCGGGCAGGCCAGCACCTCCAAGGCATAAAAGGCTAGCTCTGGCCACGTGGACAATTTAGAGACCCAGAAGTTGAATGGGGCCGAACCATCAGTCAGTACGTGGAGGGGTGTGCACACGTACTGTTCCACCATGTTAGTGAAATGTTGCCTCCTGCTAACACGTTCCGTATCAGGTGGTGGTGCAGTTAGCTGTGGCGTGTTGACAAAACTTTTCCACATCTCTGCCATGCTAACCCTGCCCTCAGAGGAGCTGGCCGTGACACAGCTGCCTTGGCGACCTCTTGCTCCTCCTCTGCCTTGGCCTTGGGCTTCCACTTGTTCCCCTGTGACATTTGGGAATGCTCTCAGTAGCGCGTCTACCAATGTGCGCTTGTACTCGCGCATCTTCCTATCACGCTCCAGTGCAGGAAGTAAGGTGGGCACATTGTCTTTGTACCGTGGATCCAGCAGGGTGGCAACCCAGTAGTCCGCACACGTTAAAATGTGGGCAACTCTGCTGTCGTTGCGCAGGCACTGCAGCATGTAGTCGCTCATGTGTGCCAGGCTGCCCAGAGGTAAGGACAAGCTGTGCTCTGTGGGAGGCGTATCGTCATCGTCCTGCCTTTCCCCCCAGCCACGCACCAGTGATGGGCCCGAGCTGCGTTGGGTGCCACCCCGCTGTGACCATGCTTCATCCTCATCCTCCTCCACCTCCTCCTCATCCTCGTCCTCCTCGTCCTCTAGTAGTTGGTCCTGGCTGGCCACATTTGTACCTGGCCTCTGCTGTTGCAAAAAACCTCCCTCTGAGTCACTTCGAAGAGACTGGCCTGAAAGTGCTAAAAATGACCCCTCTTCCTCCTCCTCCTCCTCCTCCTGGGCCACCTCCTCTTCCATCATCGCCCTAAGTGTTTTCTCAAGGAGACATAGAAGTGGTATTGTAACGCTGATAACGGCGTCATCGCCACTGGCCATGTTGGTGGAGTACTCGAAACAGCGCAACAGGGCACACAGGTCTCGCATGGAGGCCCAGTCATTGGTGGTGAAGTGGTGCTGTTCCGCAGTGCGACTGACCCGTGCGTGCTGCAGCTGAAACTCCACTATGGTCTGCTGCTGCTCGCACAGTCTGTCCAGCATGTGCAAGGTGGAATTCCACCTGGTGGGCACGTCGCATATGAGGCGGTGAGCGGGAAGGCCGAAGTTACGCTGCAGCGCAGACAGGCGAGCAGCAGCAGGATGTGAACAGACGAACAGCGCGAACAGACGGCCCGCACTTTATGCAGCAGCTCTGACATGTCGGGGTAGTTGTGAATGAACTTCTGCACCACCAAATTCAGCACATGCGCTAAGCAAGGGATGTGCGTCAAACCGGCTAGTCCCAGAGCTGCAACGAGATTTCGCCCATTATCGCACACCATCAGGCCGGGCTTGAGGCTCACCGGTAGCAACCACTCGTCGGTCTCTTGTTCTATACCCCGCCACAACTCCTGTGCGGTGTGGGGCCTGTCCCCCAAACATATGAGTTTCAGAATGGCCTGCTGACGTTTACCCCGGGCTGTGCTGAAGTTGGTGGTGAAGGTGTGTGGCTGACTGGATGAGCAGGTGGAAGAAGAGGAGGAGGAAGCCGAGTAGGAGGAGGAGGCAACAGGAGGCAAACAGCTCTCCGCCTGGGGCCCAGCAGCCACTACATTTACCCAGTGTGCAGTTAGGGAGATATAGCGTCCCTGGCCGTGCTTACTGGTCCATGTATCTGTGGTTAGTTGGACCTTGCCAGAGATGGCGTTGCGCAGTGCACACTTGATTTTATCGGATACTTGGTTGTGCAGGGAAAGCACGGCTCTCTTGGAGAAGTAGTGGCGGCTGGGAACAACATACTGTGGGACAGCAAGCGACATGAGCTGTTTGAAGCTGTCTGTGTCCACCAGCCTAAATGACAGCATTTCATAGGCCAGTAGTTTAGAAATGCTGGCATTCAGGGCCACGGATCGAGGGTGGCTAGGTGGGAATTTACGCTTTCTCTCAAATGTTTGTGAGATGGAGAGCTGAACGCTGCCGTGTGACATGGTTGAGACACTTGGTGACGGAGGTGGTGGTGGTGGTGTTGGTACATCCCCTGTTTGCTGGGCGGCAGGTGCCAACGTTCCTCCAGAGGCGGAGGAAGAGGCCGAGGCGGCAGCAGCAGAAGAGGCCGAGGCGGCAGCAGCAGAAGAGGCCAAGGCGGCAGCAGCAGAAGATGCCGAGGCGGCAGCAGCAGAAGAGGTAGCAGGGGGAGCCTGAGTGACTTCCTTGGTTTTAAGGTGTTTACTCCACTGCAGTTCATGCTTTGCATGCAGGTGCCTGGTCATGCAGGTTGTGCTCAGGTTCAGAACGTTAATGCCTCGCTTCAGGCTCTGATGGCACAGCGTGCAAACCACTCGGGTCTTGTCGTCAGCACATTGTTTGAAGAAGTGCCATGCCAGGGAACTCCTTGAAGCTGCCTTTGGGGTGCTCGGTCCCAGATGGCGGCGGTCAGTAGCAGGCGGAGTCTCTTGGCGGCGGGTGTTCTGCTTTTGCCCACTGCTCCCTCTTTTGCTACGCTGTTGGCTCGGTCTCACCACTGCCTCTTCCTCCGAACTGTGAAAGTCAGTGGCACGACCTTCATTCCATGTGGGGTCTAGGACCTCATCGTCCCCTGCATCGTCTTCCACCCAGTCTTGATCCCTGACCTCCTGTTCAGTCTGCACACTGCAGAAAGACGCAGCAGTTGGCACCTGTGTTTCGTCATCATCAGAGACATGCTGAGGTGGTATTCCCATGTCCTCATCATCAGAAAACATAAGTGGTTGTGCGTCAGTGCATTCTATGTCTTTCACCGCTGGGGAAGGGCTAGGTGGATGCCCTTGGGAAACCCTGCCAGCGGAGTCTTCAAACAGCATAAGAGACTGCTGCATAACTTGAGGCTGAGACAGTTTCCCTGGTATGCATGGGGGTGATGTGACAGACTGATGGGGTTGGTTTTCAGGCGCCATCTGTGCGCTTTCTGCAGAAGACTTGGTGGGAGATAATGTGAACGTGCTGGATCCACTGTCGGCCACCCAATTGACTAATGCCTGTACCTGCTCAGGCCTTACCATCCTTAGAACGGCATTGGGCCCCACCAAATATCGCTGTAAATTCTGGCGGCTACTGGGACCTGAGGTAGTTGGTACACTAGGACGTGTGGCTGTGGCAGAACGGCCACGTCCTCTCCCAGCACCAGAGGGTCCACTAACACCACCACGACCATGTCCGCGTCCCTTACTAGATGTTTTCCTCATTGTTACCGTTCACCACAATAACAAAAATATTATTTGGCCCAATGTATTGAATTCAAATTCAGGCCTTTTTTTACAGACACCTAACACTATCTGGCTATCTATTTAGGTACCGTATTACACTAATACAGGCACAGCAGTAACCACCGATTTAGCTGAATATAAATTGTAGGCCTAGTATTTAGGCGCTGGGTGACAGGTATAGGTTTACAGACAGAATTAGACTGGATATGCACAGTAGCATGTGTGTGAAGTTATTGAGAATGACCCTATCAGCACCTTGAATCTAATATACCCTTTTATGGATAGATTTAACGTAGGCCTGATACAGCAGAAACCACTGATTTAGGGAATTGTATTTCAACCCAGAACAAAAATATATCCTTTGCCAGACAGCAGACAGTATTACAATTGGCTGGCCACAGCTGAAACACCAGATTTAGGGTACTGCTATTTTGGCAATTGTATTTCACCCCTCAATAAAATAGCAAGCACAGCCAAGCCCCTGATGTAGGATATAGCCAAAAAATAACCACACTATTAGAAACATATAGAAACACATAGAATGTGTCGGCAGATAAGAACCGTTTGGCCCATCTAGTCTGCCCAATATATCTGAATCCTATGAATAGTCCCTGGCCCTATCTTATATGAAGGATGGCCTTATGCCTATCCCATGCATGCTTAAACTCCTCCACTGTATTTGCAGCTACCACTTCTGCAGGAAGGCTATTCCATGCATCCACTACTCTCTCAGTAAAGTAATACTTCCTGATATTACTTTTAAACCTTTGCCCCTCTAATTTAACACTATGTCCTCTTGTGGTAGTTTTTCTTCTTTTAAATATGCTCTCCTCCTTTACCGAGTTGATTCCCTTTATGTATTTAGCAGTTTCTCTCATATCCCCTCTGTCTCTTCTTTCTTCCAAGCTCTACATGTTAAGGTCCTTTAATCTTTCCTGGTAAGTTTTATCCTGCAATCCATGGACCAGTTTAGTAGCTCTTCTCTGAACTCTCTCTAGAGTATCTATATCCTTCTGGAGATATGGTCTCCAGTACTGCGCACAATACTCCAGATGAGGTCTCACCAGTGTTCTGTACAGTGGCATGAGCGCCCCCCTCTGTCTACTGGTAATGCCTCTCCCTATACATTCAAGCATTCTGCTGGCATTTCCTGCTGCTTTATTACATTGTCTTCCCACCTTTAAGTCTTCTGAAATAATGACTCCTAAATCCCTTTCCTCAGATACTGAGGTTAGGACTGTATCACTGATTGTATATTCTGCTCTTGGGTTTTTACGCCCCAGGTGCATTATCTTGCACTTATCAACATTACATTTTAGTTGCCAGAGTTCTATTGAACTCTGGCAACAGCCCGCAGTGACGCGAATCTTTATTCTGCAGGGGGCAGGGCCTGCGGGCGGGCGGCGGACTTACAACACAGACAGTCACACTCACAGTATGACACACACTGCGCTCCGGTCCGGACTGAAGGAGTGAGGCGGGGGCGGGGCTCGCGGCCGCTCTGAGCTCCGCTGCCTGGCTGGCCTGCCTGTCTCTTTAAGAGAGCAGACCAGTGGCTGCTGGAGCGTAGCCACTGAGCTCCACCTCCAGAGAGGAGACAGAGCGCGCCCAGCCAGCAGAGTCAGCAAGGCCCACGCGGCAGCACTAGTCTACAGCTAGAGAACAAGTAGGTATTTTTTATTTGGAGAAATGATTATGAATATGATTTATGTGACTGTGCCAACAGTGCCATGGGGGATGGGGGGACGGGACAGAGATGTGCTGATGCTGTGGAGGGGACAGGGAGAAGTGTGCAAATGCCATGGTGACTGGGGGGGGGGGGGACAGAGTCTCTGTTGTCCCCCCCCCCCAGTCACCATGGCATTGGCACATTTCTCCTCCAGATGGGCAGCATCAGCACATCTCTGCCCCACCCCCGCTCCCCCAGTCACCATGGCATTGGCACATTTCTCCCTGTCCCCTTCAGATGGGCAGCATCAGCACATCTCTGTCCCCCCCCCCACCCCCGCATCACCATGGCATTGCCACATTTCTCCTCCAGATGGGCAGCATCAGCACATCTCTGTCCCACCCCTGCCCCCGCATCACCATGGCATTGGCACATTTCTCCTCCAGATGGGCAGCATCAGCACATCTCTGTCCCGCCCCCGCGTCACCATGGCATTGGCACATTTCTCCTCCAGATGGGGAGCATCAGCACATCTCTGCCCCACCCCCGCTCCCCCAGTCACCATGGCATTGGCACATTTCTCCCTGTCCCCTTCAGATGGGCAGCATCAGCACATCTCTGTCCCGCCCCCGCGTCACCATGGCATTGGCACATTTCTCCTCCAGATGGGCAGCATCAGCACATCTCTGCCCCACCCCCGCTCCCCCAGTCACCATGGCATTGGCACATTTCTCCCTGTCCCCTTCAGATGGGCAGCATCAGCACATCTCTGTCCCCCCCCACCCCCGCATCACCATGGCATTGCCACATTTCTCCTCCAGATGGGCAGCATCAGCACATCTCTGTCCCACCCCTGCCCCCGCATCACCATGGCATTGGCACATTTCTCCTCCAGATGGGCAGCATCAGCACATCTCTGTCCCACCCCTGCCCCCGCATCACCATGGCATTGGCACATTTCTCCTCCAGATGGGCAGCATCAGCACATCTCTGTCCCGCCCCCGCGTCACCATGGCATTGGCACATTTCTCCTCCAGATGGGCAGCATCAGCACATCTCTGTCCCACCCCTGCCCCCGCATCACCATGGCATTTCTCCCTGTCCCCTCCAGATGGGCAGCATCTGGAGGGGACAGGGAGAAATGTGCCAATGCCATGGTGACGCATCTGGAGGGGACAGGGAGAAATGTGCCAATGCCATGGTGACGCGGGGGTGGGGGGGGACAGAGATGTGCTGATGCTGCCCATCTGGAGGGGACAGGGAGAAATGTGCCAATGCCATGGTGACGCATCTGGAGGGGACAGGGAGAAATGTGCCAATGCCATGGTGACGCGGGGGTGGGGGGGGGACAGAGATGTGCTGATGCTGCCCATCTGGAGGGGACAGGGAGAAATGTGCCAATGCCATGGTGACTGGGCGGGGGGGGGGATGTGCTGTTGCCAGCCCACTGGCCCATCTGGAGTGGGAAAAGTGTGCAATGGGTGGGGGGGGGGCTCAGAGAGGACATGGGGGGGCTCATAGAGGACAGGGGGACAGTGTGCTTTCCTGCAACTACATCAACCCCCCCCCCCAGGGATTTTGGGGGCCATTAAGGGTTGGACTTTAACTCCTTTCTGCTGATGTTGAGTGTGCACATAGCCACCAATCATATTCCTCTCCCCCAGCACATCAGTTACCTTTAGGAGGGGGGGGGGGATATGATTGGTGGCTATGTGCACAATCCGCATCATCCAACCACTAATGCCCCCCAAAATACCCGGTGTGGGGGGGGTATGACAGGCAGGAGGAGCAATGTGTATGCGGGCCCTTGCCCTGCACTCGCTCAGCTGTGCTTGCATACATATCGTGCCCTGTGTCCACTGTTGTTTTATTTAATATGAATGATTATATTGTGCTTACATGTTTAATACCTTTTGAATAAAAGTTTTATTTTTATCATAGCTTGTAATCTGTTTTTTGGGGACTTAACGGAATGGAAGGTTTTAAATTGAGCAGATATTGGAGAAATGGGTGTGACCACTGAAAGGGTGTGGTTACTGGGGTGTGTGGTTACTGAGGGGCGTGGTTACTGAGGGGCGTGGTCACTATGGGGCGCTGTAAAGCTTTCTCGCACAGGGCGCCTAAAGGCCTAAGGCCGGCCCTGGTTAAATGCACTTGGTGGCAGCTTGTGCTGGCGCACCACAAGACACAAAATGGCCGCCGATCACCCCAGAAAAAAGTGACTGAAAAACGCTCTGGGCAGCCTAAAAACAGTGAGCAATTGAATGGCAGCAGTTCAATGATCCACAGCTGCAGATCGATCACTGACTAAAGTGTTTTGGAGGAGTTAATCACTGCCTAATGTCGCCCTAACGTCGCAGCTGCAACCTCTCCCTACACTGATCAGAGCAGAGTGACGTGCGGCGCTACGTGACTCCAGCTTAAATAGAGGCTGGGTCACATGCTGCACTGGCCAATCACAGCCATGCCAATAGTAGGCATGGCTGTGACGGCCTCTTGGGGCAAGTAGTATGACGCTTGTTGATTGGCTGCTTTTCAGCCTTTCAAAAAGCGCCAAGAAAACTACGAACACCGAACCCGAACCCGGACTTTTACGAAAATGTTCGGGTTCGGGTTCGCTCATCCCTACGCGTCACCTATGCCCATGCCCCGCCTCAATATTCAGCTACAGCGCGGCAGCCCTGTCGCAAAAGGCGACAAGGCTAAAAAGTCTTGTCGCCATCTTCAAATTTTATAGCGCATTGGCGACAATTTTGGAGAGTGCACCACAGTCTGTGTGGGATCTGGGATCATCGGAGGAATCAGGCCAGTCTGTGGTTCCCTTTGTGATTGCTGGTGACTAGTGTTGATCGAGCACCAAAGTGCTTAGGTGCTCGAGTAGAACACCTCGGGATGCTGTGGTGCTCTACTGAGCACCCGAGCACAATGGAAGTCAATGGGAGAACCCGAGCATTAAACCAGGCACCCCCTGCTCTGAAGAGGGGAGGGTGTCTGGTTCATATGAAAAGGTCAGAAATTGATGGAAACACCACCTAAATGGTTCGGGAGGAGCATGGGGAGAATGTCTGGATGCATCTTGGACTCCCAGGTCGCTGCTGGGAACCATGTTGTCCGAGTAGCACGCCACTTTTACAGACTGACAATAATACACACCAAACCGAAGATAAAATTGATTTTAGAGGAAAAATTGTTAGGAAACATTCTTTCCTGTATATTTACCATAACCCCCCTCCCCAAGCCAAATTCGCAACCTAACCTATTCTGTGATAACATTACTTAGAGCAATACAAAACATACAGGGTTAGGCTACTTTCACACCTGCAACACTATGCTCCAGCCACCTGATCCGGCTGAAAATGCAAGGAGTCGGCCGGACACAAACCGCAGCATGTGGTCCCGCTGATTCTCTGCATTTTTGCCAGATTGTGGCTGGATCTCTGCCGTACCCCATAATAGTTAAAGGGGCCGGCGGGCATTCTGTCTGCATCCAGCAGTGCCGGATCCAGTAAATTCCAGCAGGCTGTTCTCTGCCAGAATCACTAACACAGATGTAAAAGCAGCCTAATACAGCGCCCCATACCTAGTACATCCAGTGACGTCTCCTTTGATGTAGATGTTCTCTGTCCTCATCTTCTCCTTTCAGACCAGACCGCCATGATGATTTTTCAGCCATCTCTTCTGTCTGCAGAGTTTGAAAGACAGACATCTTAGTTTCCTACTTTTCCATCATCCTCCCACCTCCTGAACACCCCATCCAGCCATCCCCAATACTGTGCCCGCTGTGCTCCCTATACTAGTTACACACAGATATTTCCCTTTCAATAATTATTGTCACACAGTGTCCTAAAAAATAACTGTGCCCAGGAAACAGTGTCCCTGACTCTAATAGTGTAAACATAATGTTTCCCAAAAATAATTGTGCTCAGCTGATACCGTGCCAGGGTGCCCCCCACAGTAATACTGCTCCCCAAAGTCCCACCAATAGAAATAATTATCTACCAGACAACACGTAGTAGTAATAGTGTCCCTACAGTAATAATTTCCCCACTCTGTCCCAGAAGTAATAATGCTCCCATAGTGCTCATACTAGTATTCATGTTCCTCATAGGCCCACCATAATGCCCTCGATAGTAATAATTCTCTTTATAAATGTGTTACAGCAAAAATAAAAGTGCCCCGTTGTGTGGCAGTATAAAAAAATACCTCCTCTTAGTGCCCCCTGTAGAGCCAATGTCCCCATAGTGCCCTCATAATGTGTGCCAATGCCCCCTACTGTGTGCCCAAAAAACCTCTTAGTGCCCCCAGTTGAGACAAGGTCCCCATAGTGCCCTTTAATTTGCGCCAGTATGAAATACTTCTATATCGTGCCCCAATAGTGCGGCTCCCCTTATCCCCATGGTGCCTGACAATGTGCCAGAATAAAATGCCCCCATAATGTGTGCCAGTATAATTCCCCTATATAATGACCCCAATAGTGCTCCTCTCCTCCTTCTCCATAGTGCCCCCCATGTGTGCTAGTATACAGTCATGTGAAAAAATTAGGACACCCTTTGAAAGCATGTGGTTTTTTGTAACATTTTTAATAAAAGGTTATTTCATCTCCGTTTCAACAATACAGAGAGATTAAAGTAATCCAACTAAACAAAGAAAACTGAAGAAAAGTCTTTTCAAGATCTTCTGTAAATGTCATTCTACAAAAATGCCTATTCTAACTGAGGAAAAAGATAGGACACCCTCACATGTATTCCCTCTTAAATTGGCTCAGATCTCACACAGGTATATCACACCAGGTGCACATAATTAGTAGATCGTTACTCTGCATGTTGAATGAGGCTTGCCCTATTTAAACCTCAGACATTTAGTTTGGTGTGCTCCTGACTGTTGAAGTGAGAGTGAGCACCATGGTGAGAGCAAAAGAGCTGTCAGAGGACTTCAGAAAAAAGATTGTAGCAGCCTATGAGTCTGGGAAGGGATTTAAAAAGATCTCAAAAGATTTTGAAATCAGCCATTCCACTGTCCGGAAGATAGTCTACAAGTGGAGGGCTTTCAAAACAACTGCCAACATGCCCAGGACTGGTCGCCCCAGCAAGTTCACCCCAAGAGCAGACCGCAAGATGCTAAAAGAGGTCTCCAAAAACCCTAAAGTGTCATCTCGAGAACTACAGCAGGCTCTGGCTACTGTTGATGTAGAAGTACATGCCTCTACAATCAGAAAGAGACTGTACAAGTTTAACTTGCATGGGAGGTGTGCAAGGAGGAAACCTTTGCTTTCCAAGAGAAACATCGAGGCCAGACTGACATTTGCCAGAGATAAAGTTGACAAAGACCAGGACTTCTGGAATAATGTTCTTTGGACAGATGAGTCCAAAATTGAATTATTTGGACACAACAGCAGAGGACATGTTTGGCGTAAACCAAACACAGCATTCCAAGAAAAGAACCTCATACCAACTGTGAAGCATGGAGGTGGAAGTGTCATGGTTTGGGGCTGCTTTGCTGCAGCAGGACCTGGTCAGCTCACCATCATAGAATCCACGATGAATTCTACTGTGTATCAGAAGGTGCTTGAAGAACATGTGAGACCATCAGTTAGAAAATTAAAGCTGAAGCGGAACTGGACCATGCAACATGACAATGACCCAAAACATACTAGTACATCAACCAAAGATTGGCTGAAAAAGAAGAAATGGAGAGTCCTGGAATGGCCAAGTCAAAGTCCAGATTTGAATCCCATTGAGATGCTGTGGGGTGACTTGAAAAGGGCTGTACGTGCAAGAAACCCCTCAAACATCTCACAGCTGAAAAAGTTCTGCATTGAGGAGTGGGGTAAAATTTCCTCAGACCGATGTCGAAGACTGGTAGATGGCTACAAGAACCGTCTCACTGCAGTTATTTCAGCCAAAGGAGGTAACACTCGCTATTAGGGGCAAGGGTGTCCTATCTTTTTCCTCAGTTAGAATAGGCATTTTTGTAGAATGACATTTACAGAAGATCTTGAAAAGACTTTTCTTCAGTTTTCTTTGTTTAGTCGGATTACTTTAATCTCTCTGTATTGTTGAAACGGAGATGAAATAACCTTTTATTAAAAATGTTACAAAAAACCACATGCTTTCAAAGGGTGTCCTAATTTTTTCACATGACTGTATAAGATAGGGCCCTCAAAGTGCTCCTCCCCTCCATAGTGCCCCCCATGTCTGCCAGTATATAAGATAGGGTCCCCAGTAGATGCCCCCATAGTGCTCCCCCTTCTCCATAGTCTCCATAGTGCACCCCATGTGTGCTAGTATATAGGATAGGGCCCCCAAAGTGCTCCTCCCCTCCATAGTGCCCCCCATATCTGCCAGTATATAGGATAGGGCCCGAGAAGATGCCCCCATAGTGCTCCTTTCCCCCCCTTCTCCATAGTGCCCCCCATGTGTGCCAGTATACAAGATAGGGTCCCCCATAGTGCTCCTCCCCCTCCATAATGCCCCCCATGTCTGCCAGTATATAAAACAGTTATTTTGCATAGTAAAGTATATAAAATAGGCAGGCCCCCCTATGTCACTTGCCTAGATAGGCCCCCATATCTGTTGCTCAGGACCCCCCCCCCTATCAGATGCCCATTCACACCCCATATCAGTTGCTCAGACCCCCCATATGCCAGTTGCCCAGGACCCCCCCATATCAGTTACTCAGGAGGAACCCCCCCCAATATCAGTTATTTAATTATTCAGCCCCCCCATATATCAGTTGCTCAGCCCCCCCATATGTCAGTTGCTCACCCCCCACATATGCTCATTCAGGCCCCCCTTGCTCAGTCAGGAGTCGGACCCCCAGAGTCAGACACCCCCCTATGCTTATTTCAGGCCCCCCATGATGTGACAGACCCCAGGGCCCCATGATATCAGACCTCAGATCAGACTAAAATAAATAAATAAAACTCAACAGCCCGCGCTGCACATGTGACCTGACTGCGTACAGCGTCAGGTCATAGTGCGCGCTGTACGCAGTCACACTGGCGGAGACCAGCGCCCCAGGAGTAAGTAAGCAAGCGCAGATCTCCTGCATACTAGTGAGCGCTTCCAAAAGGTCTCACTAGTATGAATGGGCCCCCTCACACGCCTGGTAGTGTTGAGCATGAATATTCAAATTGCTAATTTTTTTCTCGAATATTGCAATTTCACAAATATTTAGAATATAGTGCTATATATTCGCGAAATCGAATATTAGTTTTTTTTTGTTTTGTTTTTTTATGCTCCAGTCAGTGCCCGTTGCCGCTTCTGCCGACTTCCGTGCTCATGGAGCGTCCCCATCACCATGGGAACGTCTCCATATTCTAGAATGTACTGTCGGATTTGAGAATTACATTGAAATTGCAATTCAATTAATTCAAGTTATAATTATCGAATTGCGATTTTAACTTAGCACTGCTATATTCCATATTCGTTAATTCTAGCCTAATATGGAATATAGCAGTGCTAAGTTGAAATCGCCATGCGATTATTTTGAGTTATATTAATCGCATTGCGATTTCAACTTGGACCTGGTTTACTATGGTTGGTTTCAATGGCTTGGTAGAATTAGCGAATATAACGAATGTATTCGTCATATTCCACAAAACGAAGATAACGAATGTATTTGTCTATTCCACAAAACGAAGATATTCTCCATCTTCGTTTTAGCTACCTATTCATCAACTTTGCGAATTCTAGCAATCATAAAGGAAAGTTTACTATAGAGACAGCTAAGTTTAATTCGCTATGCGATTATATTACTTAGCTTTTTTTTTAAAATAAATAGAATAATTATAATACCTGATAATTATTATAATTATTCTATTTATAAAAAAAAAGCTAAGTAATATAATCGCATAGCGAATTAAACTTAGCTGTCTCTATAGTAAACTTTCCTTTATGATTGCTAGAATTCGCGAAGTTGATGAATAGGTAGCTAAAACGAAGATGGAGAATATCTTCGTTTTGTGGAATAGACAAATACATTCGTTATCTTCGTTTTGTGGAATAGACGAATACATTTGTTATATTCGCAAATTTTACCAAGCCATTGAAGCCAACCATAGTAAACCAGGTCCAAGTTGAAATCGCAATGCGATTAATATAACTCGAAATAATCGCATGGCGATTTCACCTTAGCACTGCTATATTCCATATTAGGCTAGAATTAACGAATATGGAATATAGCAGTGCTTAAGTTGAAATCGCAATTCGATTATTATAACTTGAATTAATCGAATTGCGATTTCAACTTGGACCTGGTTTAGTTGAGACCCAGCAGCAGCATCAAGTTGAAATCGCAATGCGAGTAATAGAACTCGAAGTAATCGCATGGTGATTTCAACTTAGTACTGCTATATTCCATATTCGTTAATTCTAGCCTAATATGGAATATAGCAGTGCTAAGTTGAAATCGCAATTCGATTATTATAACTTGAATTAATCGAATTGCGATTTAAACTTTTTAAGTATATTCTTAATTTTGCTCTAACTTCGTCTTTTAGAATATGAGTAATATTCTAAAAGACGAAGTTATAGCAATATAACGAATATTCTAAAAGACGAAGTTAGAGCAATATTACGAATAGTCTAAAAGACGAAGTTAGAGCAATATTACGAAATTTCGTAAAATACACATATTAGCCTAGCCATAGTCAATTAGTCATAGGGACGTTGCCTTATACTATTAAAAGAAAAAATCGCAATACGCGATAAATTAAATCGCATATTATTCGCGATAATTGGAAAAATTTCAAATATTCGATTTCGACGAATATATCACGAATATTCAATCGAATATTCGCGAAATATCGCGAAATCGAATATGGCACCTCCCGCTCATCACTAACGCCTGGCCCCTGTGCAGCTGAACCAGCTGCACCGGCGATATGTCCGCCCCTGGGCCTGCTGTTGATCTGACCATGGAAAAAATTATGGTTGGGGGTCTGCTGCTGAGCTGACCATCGAAGAAATTATGGTTGAGGGCTTGCTGCTGATCTGACCATGGAAAAAATTATGGTTAAGTGCCTGCTGCTGAGCTGACCCTCTTAAACCTTAGGAGTGAAGGCAGCCTAATAAGCATGTTGATATGATGGAGGAGGAGGACGAGAAAAGAGAGATTAAACCATATATCCTTTTTTTGTTGTGGAAGGGGTGCTTCAATACACTATAAATGCCACATTTAAAGTGCCTTTATGTTTAGCCGCTTTCCTCTGGTGGAGTCGAGAAGTCAGGGGCATGGAGTTCCAGCGCGTGCTCACGTCGCACAACAGAAATGGAAATGGGCACACACGCGGCGCACCTTCACCAGTAGCTCAGGTAAATTGGGGTAGGTTTTGAGAAACCACTGAACCACTAAGTTGAACATGTGAGCTAGGCATGGGATGTGTGTGAGCTTGCCGAGCTCCAAAGCTGCCACCAAGATACGCCCATTATCAGACACAACCATGCCTGGTTCTAGGTTGAGTGGCGAGAGCCACAGCTCAGTCTGGTCCCCAGTGGCATAACTAGAGTTCTATGGGCCCCAGGGCAAACTTTGAATCGGGGCCCCCCACCCCAAGACTCTGCCCACCCCAAGACCCCGCCCACCCAAGACTCCGCCCACTCACTGTTTGAAAGTGTTGTAGTCGAATATTAAATAGAAGGAGATAGGGGTTTTAATTTTTTTAATGTTACCATATAAAATATAGAAAAAAATTATAAAGTATTCCAGAACAAAGATTCCCCACATAAGGCATAAACCTTCTTGACCCATATCTTGGTAAATCACCTACAATTAAAAAAGATAATAATCACAGAATATTGGCTGTCAGTTTGGTGCCTAATTAGATAAGAATTTCAAATAGAATAATTTTTTTTACTTACCGAAATTTGATTCTGAATAAGTACGAGTCGTGCTTCCTAACCAGAACAGAAATCTAAATGAAACATCAAAATTAACCAGCCAGGTCCAACGAGGAGGCATCAAGTAGAAAGGAACCAATTTGTTCTCACTGTAAGAAAGGAGATGGTAGCATTTAGTAATTATTTTAAGTATTTTTGATGTTGGTAACATCTGCCTTCTTTTTGATATAAAGCTTTTGTTGTGCAGAAACCAATGCTGTATTCAAATAGTTCAAAGGCGGCCGTTGTGTTTTAGAGTCTAACAACATCAGAATTGTTATTAATTTTAAACTATCTGTATCATTGTTACCAAAAAGAAGGCAGTTAAAATAGAACCAAACTAGTTAAAACTGTTTAGTACAACCAAAGTTGAACAAATTGAACTGGGTTAGTATGAACTTTGATAACTCCCTCCCTGTACCCAACAAACTGCTCACTTACGCAAAATACATATTACTAGAAGTTGCGCTGTCTTGCTTTAGAATCAGTAAATTGTCCAGTTTTCTTGCTCTTTCATTCTCAATACTTAGAAGGGCAAGGCCAGAAAGCCGTTGTTGTGACATGCTGTTTCTCAAGTAATTTTTAATCAGAGATAATTTGGAAAATGATCTTTCTGCAGATGTCAACGTCAATGGTAATGTGAGGAAACGTATTAAAGCTGTACACACATCCGGTAGGGTAGATGACAAAGCAGCATTGTCAGTTATAAGCAGGTGTGCCAAGTCTTTAACTGTGTGGAGGTCAGAGATCTCATTTTGCAGTGCGTTCTGAAAACGAACCAATTGCCTTGGAAAATCGGAAGATATGTCATCTTGATAATGCTGCTGAAATTGCAGTGCAGCTTGAAACAAGTTATCGTCTGATTCAGCGTGGTTGAATGATCCGAAATCTTTCAACTACAGCGTTCATGCTACCAAATCTGCTTGATAACTGGGATGTCTAAAGTAGCATAACATTTTTTAGTTTTAAATCTCTTCTCTGGGTCTTGCAGTCTTCTGTCCAAACATAGCTCACCACCATGGCGCTTTACTTTGGGCACTCTTTTATTTACAAGCATTGCAGGAATTCCCCACTTCTCAGCAAGTGTGATGGCTGTTGTTTTAGCATCTTCAAATTACTTTCTGTAGCTGCTAAGAGCTTCAATGGCATTATGAATTAAATGGGCGGCATTGCACAGATCCATATGTTCTGACTGCAGAACCTTTGATATTGCATTTATCTGCTCCAGAACTTTGCTCTGTAGAACAAGTAGGAAGACAAACTCTAAAGATTCAATTTTATTCCTAAGGACCCTGGCCTCTTCCCTCTCTTTACTTTTGGTTGAAGTCAATATTAATTTAGACAGTGCTTTAAGGACATCAACAAATCTAAAGCGTAGGGCAAACAGTGAGTCATAGCGGGATGACCATCATGTAGGGCACAATTTTTTTAGGGTGACAGAAGATTCAGTGGTTAGTGACTGAAGAACAGACCATCGGGTGATACTTTCTCCCAAAAAAACATACAAACTCTGTCTGTATCACCTCAAAAAATGTTGACACCTCAGGTACGTAGCTCACGGCATCTTGTAGATCTAAATTAAGGTTGTGGGCTGCACAGTGAATGTACAAGGCATTTCTCTCTTTGTTTTAAATGTGAGTTTGAACACCCGAGTATACTCAACTCATGGTGGCAGCTCCATCATAACCCTGCCCCCGACATTTTGATAGCTGCAAACCTCTACTTTCTATACATTTTATAATGTCATTTTCGAGTCCTGCAGCACTAGAGTCTTCTACGAAATGAAAACCTAAAAACGCTTCTTGTATAGCTTTAGCAGTTGCCCTTTGGGTTTTGTCTCTGCTTACAGTCACATATCGGAATATTTGACTTAATTGGTCAACTTTGAAAAACATCTTGTGTTGTGTCCATAATTATGGAATAAAAATTGGAGGCTTTAATTTCACTCACAATGCCTTCTTCTACTTTTTTTGCAAGGATATCGATTATTTAATTTTGTATTTTGGGGCTTAGGTATTTAGCTGTCCCCTGAGGTAACTGGAGTAGCTCCTTTAAAACATGGTCATATTCTGCGAACAGCTCTACAATAGAGAGAAAGTTGCCATTATTACTCTCGCCTATTTTTTCGATATGACCACGGAAAGCTAGATTAGACATTGCCATGGTTAGGGTCACATTGGTTATTCTATGAAGGACTTTTCGCCCCAAATTTTTCTCTTTTAAAATTTGTTTTTCAGTCTCTGCATCTGTGTTTTTTTTTCTCCTCCATTGATCATACACAATACAAGCGTCCATGTGAGCTTGCGAAGCTTCATGAATCAGTATTTTGGCTGAGAGCCTTTGCCATTTTTGGATTCCTTTAGCCCATGCAGGTTCAAAGCCTAATTTTTTACGATCACCAAATAACCAGCATGGCTCGCAATAAGCAATGTTTAGCTTTGGAGAGTAGCATAACCACATGACAGGAATCTTATGGCCTGCTTTTGTAATACTCAGAGAAACACCTGTTATCGTTATCTCTGGGAAATGGCCCTTTAGGTCTGCAGGGGCCATTAGAAAGAATACAATTTTTTATGTTGGGGTCTGTTATTGTAATGTGAAAATGTCCCCTATCTTTAACATACTTTTCTCCAAGTAAAGTATGTTTTATACAGACAGTGCCACTATCTTGACTTTCTAAAGTGTCTTATACTTCAGATATTCTGGCCCTTGTATGTGGTTCCACTTCTTCAATGCTAGGACTGAAGCTACATCTTTCACTGTGGATACTATCCTCCTCCATCAACGATTGAGAGCTTACAGTAACTGTACTAGTAGAAGGTCTCTCACTTATGTCCTCACACTGACCAGTTATGGTCTCAGTAGTTGCAGAACCACCAGCAGCCTGTGAAAAAGTGCTGCTTATCTTTGGGAGTTTCTGAATTTTTTTCTCATCTTCCATTTTTTTTTTGCGTTTTTGTGAGCCACTCATATGATGGTAAGACGACATTATGGTGGATTTCGTTAGTTGCTGTGACACAAATTTTAAAGCTATCATTATAAAGACTTTGAGATTGCAAAAACAGCAACAATGGCATAAAACAGTTCTTTTCAAACAGAAATACAGACCTCACTAGTGAGGCACACCCCAGTTGTTGGGGAGACACTACTCCATTATTGGATCAGAAGAACGGAAAGGACAGATTTGTTACAAACCTGAGCTGAACGGAGCCTACAGACCCCTCACATGCTGTAGACCTAAGCGCATCTTTGTGGCATCAGGCATAAAGAAAACAGGCGAAATGGAACAAGGGCAAGGGAATTTTAATACAAGGTTACTGTTACAGATCAGCGGGTGTGGACCCACTGCGCCACTGACTGGCTATAATCTGGAGGGGCATGACTAAGCAACTACCTGGTCTTCACTAGAGGCTCTGATGGTGAGGATAGGCTTGGCTGCAGGTAGTTGCCAGGGGCCACTCCAGAGCAGTCCCCGAGTCAGTGGCAGCATTCAAACAGTATAACGTGTCTCCTTGTGGCCCCAAGTGTTTTTTTCTTTCTTTTAAATGGGTATTTTTCATGATATACAGTGGGTACGGAAAGTATTCAGACCCCCTTAAAATTTTCACTCTTTGTTATATTGCAGCCATTTGTTAAAATCATTTAAGTTAATTTTTTTCCTCATTAATGTACACACAGCACCCCATATTGACAGAAAAACACTGAATTGTAAATATCACATGGTCCTAAGTATTCAGACCCTTTGCTCAGTATTAGTAGAAGCACCCTTTTGACCTAATACAGACAGAGTCTTTTTGGGAAAGAAGCAACAAGTTTTTCACACCTGGATTTGGGGATCCTCTGCCATTCCTCCTTGCAGATCCTCTCCAGTTCTGTCAGGTTGGATGGTAAACGTTGGTGGACAGCCATTTTTAGGTCTCTCCAGAGATTCTCTCGTGGGTTTGTCAGGGCTCTGGCTGGGCCATTCAAGAACAGTCACGGAGTTGTTGTGAAGCCACTCCTTCATTATTTTAGCTGTATGCTTAGGGTCATTGTCTTGTTGGAAGGTAAACCTTCGGCCCAGTCTGAAGTCCGGAGCACTCTGGAGAAGGTTTTCACCCAGGATATCCCTGTACTTGACTGCATTCATCTTTCCCTCAATTGCAACCAGTCGTCCTGTCCCTGCAGCTGAAAAACACCCCCACAGCATGATGCTGCCTGCCACCACCATGCTTCACTTTTGGGACTGTATTGGACAGGTGATGAGCAGTGCCTGGTTTTCTCCACACATACCGCTTAAAATTAAGGCCGTAAAGTTCTATCTTGGTCTCATCAGACCAGAGAATCTTATTTCTCACCATCTTGGAGTCCTTCAGGTGTTTTTTAGCAAACTCCATGCAGGGTTTCATGTGTCTTTGGCCTCATGCACACGACAGTATTTTTCACGGTCCGCAAAACGGGGTTCCGTTGTTCCGTGATCCGTGTCCGTTTTTTCCTCCGTGTGTCTTCCTTGACTTTTGGAGGATCACCAGACATGAAGGAAAGTTTAAAAAAAAGTCGTTTTTGTGTCCGCCTGGCCGTACGGAGCCAAACGGATCCATCCTGACTTACAATGCAAGTCAATGGGGACGGATCCGTTTGACGATGACACAATATAGTTCAATTGCAAACAGATCCGTCCCCCATTGACTTTTAATGTAAAGTCAGGAGTCCCTATCAGAGTTTTCTCCAATCCGATGGTATATTTTAACTTGAAGCGTCCCCATCACCATGGGAACGCCTCTATGTTGGAATATGCCATCGGATTTGAGTTAGAGCGTGAAAACTCAGATCCGACAGTATATTCTAACACAGAGGCATTCCCATAGTGATGGGGACGCTTCAAGTTAGAATATACTAAGAACTGTGTGCATGTCTGCCCCCTGCTGCCTGGCAGCACCCGATCTCTTACAGGGGGCTGTGATCCGCACAATTAACCCCTCAGGTGCCGCACCTGAGGGGTTAATTGTGCGTATCATAGCCCCCTGTAAGAGATCAGGTGCTGCCAGGCAGCAGGGGGCAGACCCCCCTCCCTCCCCAGTTTTAAATTTATTGGTGGCCAGTGCGGGCCCCCTCCCCAGTATTAAATTCATTGGTGGCCAGTGCGGCCCCCCTCCCCTGTATAAAATTCATTGGTGGCCAGTGCGGACCCCCCTCCCTCCCCTGTATAAAATTCATTGGTGGCCAGTGCGGCCCCCCCTCCCTCCCTCCCCTGTATTAAATTCATTGGTGGCCAGTGTGGCCTCCCCCCCGGACTGGCCACCAATGAATTTAATACTGGGGAGGGTTGGGGGCTGCACTGGCCACCAATGAATTTAAAACTGGGGAGGGAGAGGGGTCTGCCCCCTGCTGCCTGGCAGCACCCGATCTCTTACAGGGGGCTATGATACGCACAATTAACCCCTCAGGTGCGGCACCTGAGGGGTTAATTGTGCGGATAACAGCCCCCTGTAAGAGATCGGTGTCACGGCTTATGGTATGTTGTGTGACACTTTCCTTCACTTGGTTGTCCGTGGCAGCGTGTGTTGTTGATTGCATGTGATGGCAGTGTCTCAGCCCTATGGCTGATCCCCAGAACATGATTGCCACGCATGCCGTTGCCCGCGGCAACAGATGAAGTGTGTTTCTTTATGTGTGTATTCCCCTTTAAGTGGCCGTCTTCCCTTGCCCTGTGTTGGAAGGGTTAATTCCCTTCTGTGTGTGTGAACACTGGGTGTGTCTGTGTGGGTGTGACTACTTGGGCCTATAAAGCCTCAGTGTATATCTCCAGTCTGAGGGGTACTTCAACCATGGCTAGCTGGAGTAGCCTCCTGTGTTATATCACCTGCCAGTGGGGGCCACCCTTGTGGTCATAAGTTTTATGTCATGATGTTCTGTTGATGTTTTCCTTTGTTATCTGTTTATTGCAACTATGGATGTCCTGGTTACCCGTGTGATATGTGTGCTGTGTCCCTTAGTGTTCTGTGGACATTAGTAGTCATGCATGGGTTCCAGTCAGCGTGGCTGTGACAGGTACGTTTGGAACTACTTTAGTTCGCCTGTCATATCTGTATGTTGTATTGACTTGAATGGGTCCGCGAACCGTTGTCCGTCCAAAAAATAGGATAGGTCCTATTTTTTGGACGGACAGGAAACACGGATCGCGGATGCGGTAGACAAACAGTGCTTTTTACGAGTTTTTAACGGACCCATTGAAAGTCAATGGGTCCGCAGAAAATCACGGAAAACGGAACAACGGACACGGATGCACACAACGGTCGTGTGCATGAGGCCTTTCACTGAGGAGAGGCTTCCGTCAGGCCACTCTGCCATAAAGCACCGACTGGTGGAGGGCTGCAGTGATGGTTGACTTTCTACAACTTTCTCCCATCTCCCGACTGCATCTCTGGAGCTCAGCCACAGTGATCTTTGGGTTCTTCTTTACCTCTCTCACCAAGGCTCTTCTCCCCCGATAGCTCCGTTTGGCCGGACGCCAGCTCTAGGAAGGGTTCTGGTCGTCCCAAACGTCTTCAATTTAAGGATTATGGAGGCTACTGTGCTCTTAGGAACCTAAGTGCAGCAGAAATTTTTTTGTAACCTTGGCCAGATCTGTGCCTTGCCACAATTCTGTCTGAGCTCTTCAGGCAGTTCCTTTTGACTTCATGATTCTCATTTGCTCTGACACGCACTGTGAGCTGTAAGATCTTATATAGACAGGTGTGTGGCTTTCCTAATCAAGACCAAACAGTATAATCAAACATAGCTGGACTCAAATGAAGGTGTAGAACCATCTCAAGGATGATCCGAAGAAATGGACCGCACCTGAGTTAAATATATGAGTGTCACAGCAAAGGGTCTGAATACTTAGGACCATGTGATATTTCAGTTTTTCTTTTTTTAATAAATCTGCAAAAATGTCAACAATTATGTGTTTTTCTGTCAATATATAACAAAAAGTCAAAAATTTAAGGGGGTCTAAATACTTTCCGTACCCACTGTACATCGTTATCGCTATGAACTTCTTAATAGTTTATAGCACTGCCAGGCTACTCACTACAGGACAGGAACCGGACAAATCTACAGAACCAGGCGGCACCACACTGAGGTGTAGATGGCAGGACCCCAAGGGTCAGCAGCAGGGGGCTATGTAGAGCAAGGCAAAACATAGGCGGAATGACACAGATCAGACGGGTGAACCACCCAGCAAGACATAAGACAGGCCAACCTCAGAACAGACCGCATGCAGGATGAAATAGGTGCCTAACGAGCGCACCTGAACGTATACAACCAGGAACAGAACAGGAAGATTAACAGTATCAGGCCAGGAGTAACAAACCCCAGGATACAAAGCAGAAGCACCGGACGCTGCCCATGGCAGCCAACAACACGGAAACAAACTGAACAGGTAGAGAAAAACCCTACACAAGCTGTTCACAATGGATACCGCATCCAGTGCGCAGCCTCAAACAGCCTGCCTACGTGGCAACCCAAACACAGTGAAGCACACAGTGACAGGACGGTCAGGACCCCATAAACTATAAAGCGGTCTGTTAAGTTTCCTACATGCAGGACTTTTGTCTCAGCTTCAAAAACCTTAGGGGAACCTAACGCCCGTAGGCTCCGTTCGGCTCAGTTACTACGTAAAAAAAAAACAGAAAAAAAAAAACTGTTGCAGGTTTTTGGTGTATCCATGGACTACCTCCAGACTCCAGTGATGATGCCAATTTTTTTTTCCTCAGACATTATTAACGTCCACTGGTGAGCAATCTATCCGCCCCACCCCCGCCCTGATTTCAGACAATGGCAATAATAATGTCTGAATTCAGGGGGTGGGGCTGATGGATGGATGATCAGTGGACGGTAATGATGTCTGAAATCAGGGTGTGGGTGGGGCGGATGGATGGATGAATCATTTACATTAGTTACTAATACTACCTAGTACCTACATAGAAACATAGAATGTGTCGGCAGATAAGAACCATTTGGCCCATCTAGTCTGCCCAATATACTGAATACTATGGATAGCCCCTGGCCCTATCTTATATGAAGGATGGCCTTATGCCTATCCCATGCATGCTTAAACTCCTCCACTGTATTTGCAGCTACCACTTCTGCAGGAAGGCTATTCCATGCATCCACTACTCTCTCAGTAAAGTAATACTTCCTGATATTACTTTTAAACCTTTGCCCCTCTAATTTAACACTATGTCCTCTTGTAGCAGTTTTTCTTCTTGTAAATCTTCTCTCCTCTTTTACCTTGTTGATTCCCTTTATGTATTTAGCAGTCTCTCTCATCTCCCCTCTGTCTCGTCTTTCTTCCAAGCTCTACATGTTAAGGTCCTTTAATCTTTCCTGGTAAGTTTTATCCTGCAATCCATGGACCAGTTTAGTAGCTCTTCTCTGAACTCTCTCCAAAGTATCAGTATCCTTCTGGAGATATGGTCTCCAGTACTGAGCACAATACTCCAGATGAGGTCTCACTAGTGCTCTGTAGAGCGGCATTAGCGCCTCCCTCTGTCTACTGGTAATACCTCTCCCTATACACCCAAGCATTCTGCTAGCATTTCCTGCTGCTCTGTGACATTGTCTGCCTACCTTTAAGTCTTCTGAAATAATGACCCCTAAATCCCTTTCCTCAGATACTGAGGTTAGGACTGTATCACTGATTGTATATTCTGCTCTTGGGTTTTTACGTCGCAGGTGCATTATCTTGCACTTATCAACATTAAATTTTAGTTGCCAGATTTTTGACCATTCCTCTAGTTTTCCTAAACCCTTTTCCATTTGGTGTATCCCTCCAGGAACATCAACCCTGTTACAAATCTTTGCGTCATCAGCAAAAAGACACACCTTACCATCGAGGCCTTCTGCAATTTTGCTGATAAAGATATTAAACAATAAGGGTCCCAGAACAGATCCCTGAGGTCCCCACTGGTAACAAGACCTTGGTCTGAATATACTCCATTGACTACAACCCTCTGTTGTCTGTCCCTCAGCCACTGCCTAATCCACTCAACAATATGGGAGTCCAAGCCCAAAGACTGCACTTTATTGATAAGCCTTCTATGTGGGACAGTATCAAAATCCTTACTAAAGTCTAGGTAAGCGATGTCTACTGCACCTCCTCCCTCTATTGTTTTCTGTGGAAAGAAAAAAGATTTTGAAGACGGGATGTTCTGCACGATTGTACAGAAACAAGGGAGTCGGGGTAATGGAGATGAAAAAGGCGCCAAGGGGTGACCACAATATTGAGGAGGATGTATATAATATGTGTAGGTAGAATATATATTAAAAAAAATTCTATATAAAAAAAAAAAAAATATATATATATATATATATATAGAAATATATATAGAAATATATAAAAAGGTGGAGAAGAATAGGCAGCTCCCCAAAGAACCCCCAAGAGAAAAGGGGGGGGAAAAGAATCAGTACCAACTGGTGGACTGAAATATAAGTAAGGTTGCTGATGAGGCAGGTATCACATGAGTCTTAATGATACCCAGGGGGCGCCACAAAGTCTCCAGTGTAGACAATAAAGTTTTATGCAGTTATAGTGAATACACTATAGAATTATTGCACTTACTTCACCGGGGAGGGGGGTATAGGATAAAGCTCAAGACACCTATACCTCAACCTCCCCCGCCGAGTTCGCTTCAAATGATGTGATGATAGCTTCCTGGTCCCCAAAAAGATGACACCGGGGCTCCAATGTAGTTGGGAAGTTTATTTATTTCAGCTCGACGCGTTTCGGGAATATATCCCTTTCTCAAGAGCATGTACATGTAATACAAAGACACAAACTTATATAGGGGAATACAAACACATGGTATAGGGTCATCCTCCTTAGGGGAGGAGAAAAGGTCAAAGAAGTGGGGTTACTTCCTGTCTGCTGTTTTGTTCACTGTTTGTAGTGGGAAAAACCTAATCCCTTCCAAAGATTTCTGTTTATTTATTAGAAGGAGTTCAAAAAATATTCATAAACAGGCATTATTTGAAAGCCTGTCCCTAAAAATCAAAAGGAAGTGGTGGGACCGGAAGTCAATGTGTCTTGCGTTCCACTGTGGAACGCAAGAGTTTCCAGTCTGTATATTATTGTGGGGCTCAATGTGAGCTTGGGGAAGATGGGGACATGTCTCTTGGGTATTTGTAAGTCGATGCGCTTTCATTTTTGAGCGCATCGACTGGGTCATTAGTAGAGTGGGACTGTGCTCCGAAAAAGACGCTCCGATGCGTTCCACTGTGGAACGCACCATACAGGAAGTGAACCATATCAATCCCGATGCGTTCCACAGTGGAACGCACCGGACAGGAAGCAGTCCGCATCAAATGCACAGTGCTTCACTGCAGGAGTAAGGGGCGGATTCAGGACCAGGGAAGTACGCCCCATTCGATTGTGGGTGGGAGGAGAAATGTATTTCATCTATGGGTGGACTATACTGTTCCAACGATTTATAGGGGTATACAATTGAATGTCAAGTACATATACATTTAAATAGGATTGAATGTATATTTAAGAGAAATAAAAACTATTAAATATTTAGGAGAAATAGAAACAATACATAAAATAAATCACTTTAAAAGTAAAATAAAATAAAGGGACAACCATATCTAAAAAATATATGATATATAAATATACACTTGATGTATACATAAGAAACGGGGGGGGGGGCCTCAAATATAAAATATAAAATATAGTATATATTATATCACATTATATATATGTATATAGAGATCGATGCACAGTTTGAGTTATTAAAACGGACTGGTTGGAGGGGGTTTGGTGTATAAAAGAATATATATGTAATCAGCGTAATAAGTTAGGGGGGTGGGGGAAGGGAAGGGTGAAGGGTATGTATAAATAAGTATATATAAATAAATAGATTGGATTGATGTTAAATAAATATATATAAGTAAATTGGATTGATGTTTAGGTGGTTATCAATCTTACGCAGATTTTTAGTAATTGCTATATTCTAGGGATTCGTTTAGACCAAAAGGAATTAGACTATTAAACCGGAAGATCCAATACATCTCCTTCCTACACAGTTGTTGGAAGGATTCCGGGACCCATTCAATGGGAGTCAGACGTAGGAGTGACGTATCACCATCATGTTTCAATGCAAAGTGTCTTGAGACACTATGCTTATCATACTTTTTCCGGATGTTGGAACGGTGGGAATTGAGTCTTTCTCGGAAGCTTTGGGTGGTCCGACCTATATACTGTAGCCCACAGGGACATTCCAGCATGTATACTATATTTGTAGTGCCGCAGTCCATATAACTTGAAATGGGAATTCGTTCTTTCGAAATCCCTAGAATATAGCAATTACTAAAAATCTGCGTAAGATTGATAACCACCTAAACATCAATCCAATTTACTTATATATATTTATTTAACATCAATCCAATCTATTTATTTATATATACTTATTTATACATACCCTTCCCCCTTCCCTTCCCCCACCCCCCTAACTTATTACGCTGATTACATATATATTCTTTTATACACCAAACCCCCTCCAACCAGTCCGTTTTAATAACTCAAACTGTTCATCGATCTCTATATACATATATATAATGTGATATAATATATACTATATTTTATATTTTAGATTTGAGGCACCCCCCCCCCCCGTTTCTTATGTATACATCAAGTGTATATTTATATATCATATATTTTTTAGATATGGTTGTCCCTTTATTTTATTTTACTTTTAAAGTGATTTATTTTATGTATAGTTTCTATTTCTCCTAAATATTTAATAGTTTTTATTTCTCTTAAATATACATTCAATCCTATTTAAATGTATATGTACTTGACATTCAATTGTATACCCCTATAAATCGTTGGAACAGTATAGTCCACCCATAGATGAAATACATTTCTCCTCCCACCCACAATCGAATGGGGCGTACTTCCCTGGTCCTGAATCCGCCCCTTACTCCTGCAGTGAAGCACTGTGCATTTGATGCGGACTGCTTCCTGTCCGGTGCGTTCCACTGTGGAACGCATCGGGATTGATATGGTTCACTTCCTGTATGGTGCGTTCCACAGTGGAACGCATCGGAGCGTCTTTTTCGGAGCACAGTCCCACTCTACTAATGACCCAGTCGATGCGCTCAAAAATGAAAGCGCATCGACTTACAAATACCCAAGAGACATGTCCCCATCTGCCCCAAGCTCACATTGAGCCCCACAATAATATACAGACTGGAAACTCTTGCGTTCCACAGTGGAACGCAAGACACATTGACTTCCGGTCCCACCACTTCCTTTTGATTTTTAGGGACAGGCTTTCAAATAATGCCTGTTTATGAATATTTTTGAACTCCTTCTAATAAATAAACAGAAATCTTTGGAAGGGATTAGGTTTTTCCCACTACAAACAGTGAACAAAACAGCAGACAGGAAGTAACCCCACTTCTTTGACCTTTTCTCCTCCCCTAAGGAGGATGACCCTATACCATGTGTTTGTATTCCCCTATATAAGTTCGTGTCTTTGTATTACATGTACATGCTCTTGAGAAAGGGATATATTCCCGAAACGCGTCGAGCTGAAATAAATAAACTTCCCAACTACATTGGAGCCCCGGTGTCATCTTTTTGGGGACCAGGAAGCTATCATCAAATCATTTGAAGCGAACTCGGCGGGGGAGGTTGAGGTATAGGTGTCTTGAGCTTTATCCTATACCCCCCTCCCCGGTGAAGTAAGTGCAACAATTCTATAGTGTATCCACTATAACTGCATAAAAATTTATTGTCTACACTGGAGACTTTGTGGCGCCCCCTGGGTATCATTAAGACTCATGTGATACCTGCCTCATCAGCAACCTTATCTATTGTTTTCGTCACCCAATCAAAAAAATCAATAAGATTAGTTTGACATGATCTCCCTGAAGTAAACCCATGCTGTTTTTCATCTTTCAATCCATGGGATTTTAGATGTTCCACAATCCTCTCCTTAAGTATGGTTTCCATTAATTTCCCCACTATTGATGTCAGGCTTACTGGCCTATAGTTGCCCGATTCCTCCCTACTACCTTTCTTGTGAATGGGCACAACATTTGCTAATTTACAATCTTCTGGGACGACTCCCGTTGCCAGTGATTGATTAAATAAATCTGTTAATGGTTTTGCTAGTTCACCGCTGAGCTCTTTTAATAGCTTTGGGTGTATCCCATCAGGCCCCTGTGACTTATTTGTATTAATTTTAGACAGTTGACTTAGAACCTCTTCCTCTGTAAAGACACATGCATCAAAATATAAATTAGTCTTCTTACCTAACTGAGGTCCTTCTCCTTCATTTTCCTTTGTAAAAACTGAACAGAAGTATTCATTGAGACAGTCAGCTAGTTCTTTATCTTCTTCCATATACCTTCCTTCTTTTGTTTTTAATTTGGTAATTCCTTGTTTTAGTTTCCTTTTTTCATTTATGTATCTGAAGAATGCCTTATCGCCTTTTTTCCCTGACTGAGCTAATTTCTCTTCTGCCTGTGCTTTTGAAGCTCTTGTAACTTGTTTGGCCTCTCTCTTATAAATTTGCCTGTCATCCTATTTTTTTTTTTATATAATTCCTAAATGCTTTCTTTTTGTTTTTAATGATTTTGGCCACTTCTGCTGAGTACCACAGTGGTCTCTTCCTTTTTTTTCTTTTACTGACCAGCCTAATGCAATTTTCTGTTGCCTTCAATAGTGCCACTTTTAAGTAGTCCCATTTCTCTTGGACTCCAATGAAACTGTTCCAATCTGATAGGGACTCGTATACCACTAATCTAATTTTAGAAAAGTCAGTTTTTCTAAAATCTAAAACTTTTTTTTTTGTGTGGTGTGACTCTGTCACTGTACTTATAGTAAACCACACTGACTGGTGATCACTAGATCCCAAGCTTTCCCCTACAGTAATATCAGATACCAAATTCCCATTTGTGAATACTAAATCTAAATCGGCCTCCTTCCGGGTTGGCTCCTCAACTACTTGTTGTAGAGATAATCCCAGTAGGGAATTTAGAATATCTGTACTCCTGGCAGAATTAGCTATTTTGGTTTTCCAGTTTACATCTGGAAGATTGAAGTCTCCCATAATGATAACTTCCCCTTTCAATGTCATTTTAGCTATTTCCTCAACTTGTAGATCATCTAATTCTTTGACTTGGCTAGGTGGTCTACATATCACACCTACACGAGTTATGATTATCAAGCTGCAAGGTAACCCAAACTGACTCTAAATTGTTCTCGCTAACTTGTATCAAATTAGATTTTATGCTATCTTTCACATACAGGGCCACCCCTCCCCCCTTCTTGCCTTCTCTGTCTTTCCTATATAGAGAGAACCCTGGTATTGTTATATCCCAGTCATTACTCCCCTTGAACCATGTCTCAGTAACAGCCACTACAGCTATATTCTCAGATGCCATTATAGCCTCAAGTTCATTGATCTTTTCCCTAGACTGCGAGCATTTGTAGACAAGACTCTGAGCTTGTCATTTCTTAACCTTTGTGCTACTGGCATTGTTCCGGGGGGCAGTCGGACTGCTGGATTATCACTCTTTTGCCCCCCTTTCATAGTTTAAATGCTTCTTAGCAAATACTTGGAACTGTTCCCTGAGGACATTAGTTTCCTTGAGAGAAAGATGCAAACCATCTTTCTTGTACAGTTCTTTTCCATTGCAACAAGAGCTAACATGAGACACAAAGCCAAACCCTTGGTTCAGACACCATTCACCAAGCCATACATTGAATTCCTTAATGCGCATCTTCCTGTCATGCTGAAGGTTATGCACAGGCAAAACTGCAGAGAATAAAACAGTTGATGCAACCTCCCGTATATCCTTTCCAAGTGTGTGAAAAGCTTCTTTCACCTTTGAAACCTCATTGCAAGCCAGATCGTTTGTCTCAAGATGGAGAATAACATCCACTTCCCTTTTCTGCTTTGCTTGCCTAACAATATTAAGGATCCGTCGTCTATCCCTGCTAGCGGTAGCACCAGGGAGGCCTCTCACAACACCATTCTCCTCAAACTTCACACCTCTTATGATGGAATCGCCCACCAACAGCTGCTTACTATCAATCCTCACCTTCTCCTTTTTGTCTTTGGCTGCAGTCTTACATACTTTGGGCATGGGAGATGATTGTTTCTCACCCACTGTGCTTGAGCCATCCTCCAGGTTGCTCTTGCACTCTGAAAGTGCTGCAAATGAATTATGGAGAGCCACAGACTGTGGGACATGCCTTCTATCCACAAGTCTACCAGAACCTACAGTAACCTAATATCACGGCTGAGGATGGGGGAAACCCTCAGCCGTGCGATGATGGAAGATGGTCGCTGCTTGACCAGGACAACAGGATTAGGGAGCAGGTCACCTCCTATCGCGTCCCTAACCTGACCCTAACTCCTAGCTGCATGGGCCGACCTTTAAGGTAGGAGGACCCATGCTCAGGAACCTCGGAGCCCTAACTCACCCTCCGACCGGTCCCTGGACTAGGAGTCAGGGTAAGACAACCTGTTCCTTCTGGATACGGAGGAACAGGAGTCTCACTGGCCAAGCTACAAGGAAAGGGGAACACCAACAGACTTACGGATATGGCAGGTGAACAGTACTAGTTCCACCTACCTGCCACAGCCTTGCTGACTGGATCCCTGTGCTGGCAGGCTGATGTCCACACCACCTGAGATGAACCCAGCAACCACACATCCACGCACAGGAACCCAGATCCATAAGCTGCAATAAAGAAGGATAAAGAGACACACATCTTCCAAACACCAAACGACATTATAATTGCTATGACCAGAAGGATGGCCCCCACTGGCAGTTGGTAAGAAACCAGGAGGATGTCTCCAGCCAGCATAGCTGAAGCACCCTCACTGACTACTGCCTTACACTGAGGCTTTATAGGCCTAAGAGGCCACACCCAACGGTCAGACACACCCAGTGACTCACACACACACACTGGGAAGGGAGTTAACCCTTCCAGCACCAGGGAAGGGAAACACCAACTTAAAGGGGACGTGCACACAATACATAAACTAGTGCACACATACACACCTAACTCCAAGGAAACCGCACACACTCCTGTTGTCCGCGGCAACCGCACTTGAGGCAACCAGCATTATGCCTCCAGCTGCGGTTGACACAACAAACCAAAACCGCGGGCAACTGTATGCGGCTCCCAAGGAGTCACGGCCATAAACATGGTCGTGACACTCCCACCCCTCAAAGCCCCCCCACCAAAAAAAAAGAAAACTAGTGAGGGACTCACACAAGGGGATGGAAGAAGGGAACGTCCACTCTCAGAAGATGGTCTCAGAAGGTCGCTGCCAGCTGCATCCTCTCCCAGCACACACTAGCTAGTCCGACGAGGCCTGCAGCCCGCCACAGCGACACGGGGAAGAGAACCACTGAGAGATGGACGAGGGGACTCTCCACTCACGTCCTCACTCCAGTCGCTGCAAGCAGACACTCCTAACCAGCACGCAGCCGGACCACTAACTGAGTGCTGCCAGCAAACGACCAGAGATGGGAACATGGAGAGGGACGAGGGATCACCAACACGGACACGGAAGGTAAGGTGGCGGGGAATAAGCCACCAACCGTGCCGTTAACGGTGATCCCCCCGGAACGCTCTCCCTCCGGAGAATGCGCATGCAGGCCACAAGAAGATGGCACTGCATGCTGCACCCTCTTTCGAAGGTGTGCAAACCGCACACCAAACAAACACCACAAGTGCAAAATAAAATCAGGGGACGCCAAGACAGAGCACGGTGAGGAGATGGCGGGGAAACGCCACTCACCTCGCCGTCAGCGGAGAAACCCCCACAACGGTCTCCCTCCGAATAGCGCGCATGCACCCCATCCGCAGACGGCGGTACATGCTTCACCCTCTTTCGAGGGAGACCAGGTGAGGAGCCTTTCTGGTCATACTGTCACGGCTGAGGATGGGGGAAACCCTCAGCCGTGCGGTGATGGAAGATGGTCGCTGCTTGACCAGGAGAACAGGATTAGGGAGCAGGTCACCTCCTATCGCGTCCCTAACCTGACCCTAACTTCTAGCTGCATGGGCCGACCTTTAAGGTAGGAGGACCCATGCTCAGGAACCTCGGAGCCCTAACTCACCCTCCGACCGGTCCCTGGACTAGGAGTCAGGGTAAGACAACCTGTTCCTTCTGGATACGGAGGAACAGGAGTCTCACTGGCCAAGCTGCAAGGAAAGGGGAACACCAACAGACTTACGGATATGGCAGGTGAACAGTACTAGTTCCACCTACCTGCCACAGCCTTGCTGACTGGATCCCTGTGCTGGCAGGCTGATGTCCACACCACCTGAGATGAACCCAGCAACCACACATCCACGCACAGGAACCCAGATCCATAAGCTGCAATAAAGAAGGATAAAGAGACACACATCTTCCAAACACCAAACGACATTATAATTGCTATGACCAGAAGGATGGCCCCCACTGGCAGTTGGTAAGAAACCAGGAGGATGTCTCCAGCCAGCATAGCTGAAGCACCCTCACTGACTACTGCCTTACACTGAGGCTTTATAGGCCTAAGAGGCCACACCCAACGGTCAGACACACCCAGTGACACACACACACTGGGAAGGGAGTTAACCCTTCCAGTACCAGGGAAGGGAAACACCAAGTTAAAGGGGACGTGCACACAATACATAAACTAGTGCACACATACACACCTAACTCCAAGGAAACCGCACACACTCCTCTTGTCCGCGGCAACCGCACTTGAGGCAACCAGCATTATGCCTCCAGCTGCGGTTGACACAACAAACCAAAACCGCGGGCAACTGTATGCGGCTCCCAAGGAGTCACGGCCATAAACATGGTTGTGACACCTAACAGTCTATAGACCAGACCAGTCCAGGCAGATGGTACTTCTGACTGCTGCAATGCCCAGCGCTCACCCTGGCCTTGAAGGTTCGTGTCTGCACAGTCTGGTGACTACTTGGTCGGTTGGTCAGCCCGCCCGGTCTCTCTCTCATTCAGTCTCAGACTCTCAGTCTCAGTCTCAGGTGAGTGACGCTGGGGCCATGGGGTGCTTGCCGCGCTTTCGAGTCTCAGATGTGGCGGGCTCTTGCACGCCTAGAGTCTACTCTCGTGGTGACGTCAGAGAGCAGACTCATCTCGCTGGAGCGGAGGGAGGGATGGGTCACCTGACGCGGCCGCTTCAAGTTCCAGACCAGCGGTATGTATGAGAAGAGAGGGCCGCGGCCGGCGTGTCCTAGCTGCCTGCCTGAGTGCCTGGTCATGTGGTGAGGTGTATTTGTGGGTGTGTGTGTAGCTTGAGGGAGGGCCCGGCAGAGGAGCGGCAGCAGCTAAGTGGGGTACCTCTCTCTCTCAGACTTGCGATGCGGATGCAATGATTTGTCACCTGCGAACAGCAGCAGGTGTCGGTGATCAACAGATTAGTTACTTAACACAGTCACAGGGCCCGGCCGCCCACCGCCACCGCAAGCACTTGCGGCCTGCAGCGGGCCCTCCCTCCCGCTGGGCCCGGTCGCAGTCGCACTCTCTGCGACCGCGATCGTTACTCCCCTGCTGGTCCCTTATCCCCTGCCACAGCTCTGCAGCGGTGTGCTGTTTGGCTGACTGGTGCTACAAGATGAGAATTTAGAGGTGGAAGTGGAGGAGGAGGTGTAGGAGGAGAAGGCGGTGTTGCAGCCACTAATGTAGATGGAAGTAGGGCCCGCAATCTTTGGCGTCGGTAGCACCTGTGCCATCCCAGGGTACGACTCGCTGTCGGCTTCCACAACATTCACCCAGTGTGCCGTCAGGGAAATGTAGCACCCCTGGCAACAAGCACTTGTCCATGTGTCAGTCGTTAAGTGGAACTTCCCAATAACTTCTTTGATCAGGGCACGGGTGATGTTACGGGACACATGCTGGTGTAAGCCGGGGAAGGCACAACGGGCAAAATAGTGGCAGATGGGGACTGAGTAACGAGGCTGTGGAAAGTCTCAGTGTCCACAAGTCTAAATGGCAACATTTTCAGGTCCAGCAATTTGGAAAGGTGCCCATTTAGTGCTATAGCCTGTGGGTGGGTGGCTGGGTATTTGCGCTTTCACTCTAAGGCCTGGGGTATGGACATCTGTACGCTGCGCTGGGACACAGAAGTGGATTTGGTTGCTGATGGTGCTTGCGAAGATCCAGGTGCAGGGCGGGAGGCATCCAGGCCTGCGTCTTGGACAGGGGATTGGCCAGCACGTAACACAGGGGAAGAGGAGGCAGTGGTGTTACCCGAAGACACAGATTGTGGACCCAGGCGTTCGGCCCACCTATTGGGGTGCTTTGATGCCATGTAGCGGATCATGCTGGTGGTGGTGAGGTTGCTAGTGTTCATGCCCTTGCTCATTTTGGTATGGCACAGGTTGCAAAAGTGTGCTCCGGAGATTGCCGCAAAAGGGTGCTCCGGAGAACAGTTGCAGGCCTGTTTGGTGTGGCCCGCCTTCTCCCTTTTGCCACCCCACTGCCTCTTCCAGCCTGTTGTGGATCCCTCCCCCTCTGTACTGCTGTACTTGCTCAGCTTGCCACATTCCCAGGTTGGGTCAGTGATTTTATCGTCCACCACCTCCTCTTCCTCACTCTGGTCATCCTCCTGACTTGTTGACCTAACAACAACCTCACTTATTGACAACTGTGTCTCATCCTCATCATCAACCTCTTGTAAAAAACTAATTGCCGTTGACTTATTGTCAACTGTGTCTCATCATCATCATCCACCTCGTGAAACACTAATTGCCGTTCCCCACCATCATCTTCTTGTGACTGTGGATGCTCAAGAGTTTGGGAATCAGTGCACAAGATCTCCTTATGTGCCTCTTCAAGCGTGCTTGGCAAGAGGCCCAAATCAAGGAATGGCGATGAAAAGACGTCCTCGGAATATCTGAGTGAGGGATCACTTGTTTCACAAGACTCTCCATGGTGGGAGGAAGTATAATCAGGATGAGGATTCTGTTGACCAGACTCTTGGTTACTGAGACTGGGCTTGGTGGAAGACAGGGTGGTGCTTAACCGACTGGAAGCATTATCTGCTGCAATCTAACCGACCACCTGGTCGCACTGGTCTGACTTCAAGAGTAGTGTCTTGCACCGCCCTGCAAACTGGGACAGAAAAGCTAGGTATCTTGTGCTATGGCAGCAGGCACAGTTTCACCGCGCCCAGGGCCACGGCCTCTGCGTGCACCATCAGCAGCACGGCCACTTCCCCATCCCTTACTGCTCGCCTTCTGCATATTAAATGGTATATATGCTTGCAAGTATGTCACACGTACACTAGCGCAGGTTTTGTAAGTGTATGCACAAATAAATTAAACTGAATGTCACAGATATTTAGGATACGGAAATGTTATACAGGAGATGTAGCGCAGGTAATGTCGCTGTCCACAGCGGACACCGTCTTTGGAAAAAGTACACTGGATGTCACAGAAATTTTTAGGCTGTGAACAAGTTACAGAGGAGATGTAGCACAGATAATGTCGCTGTCTGCAGCGGCCAAACAATTGCAAGCTATTGAGCGCAGGTTGCGCTAAAAATACTATATATATATATATATATATATATATATATATATATATATATACTATGTATATATTGCTGCCAGACACAACAATAGTCCTTAAAAGGACTTTTGGGTCTCTAACACCAACCCTGCCTAACAAAAAATAATAATTAAATTCCCTACACCAGGGATACTCAACTGGCGGACCGCCTGCAGTCCGGAAATCTGCATAAGCTCTTCACACAGTGCTTCAGAGCGATCTGTGTTTGCAGGGGAGAGAGGACTGTGAGCTTCAGGAACGGGACAAGGTGAGTAGGTACTGTGTTTTTTTTGTATTTGTTTTTTAACACAGAGGGGGCAAAATGGGCATTTCTACTCTGGAGGGGGCACAATGGGCTTTTCTCCTCTGGAGGGGGCACAATGGGCATTGCGAATGTGAAGGGGCACAATGGGCATTTCTACTCTGTGGGGCACAGGGGGCATTTCTACTCTGGAGGGGGCACATTGGGCATTGCTAATGTGAAGAGGGCACAATGGGCATTTCTACTATGGAGGGGGCATAATGGGCATTTTTTACTATAGAGGGGGCACACTGGGCATTGCTAATGTGAAGGGGGCACAATGGGTATTTCTACTATGGAGGGGGCACAGTGCACAGAGGGCATTACTACTATGAAGGGGGCACAATTGGCATTACTAGCACAGAGGGCATTACTACTATTGAGGGGACACAATGGAAATTTCTACTATGGAGGGGGCAAAGAGGTTATTATTACTGTGAAGGGGCACAATGGGCATTATTACTATTAAGGGGCACAATGGGCATTATAACTTATAGCCAATAAACATGCAGGAGGAGACTCGAGCATCGCGCTGGAACACATGCAGTATTCGGCCAAACACCGTGGTGTGCCGAGCATCTCAATGCTCGAGCCGAACTGGTGTTCGGCCGAGCATGCTCGATCAACACTACTGGTGACACTGATGGTGGGGAGGGGGAAGTACAGTCTGATGCACAGGAGTTCCCCCCTTTAGTTACACGGACAGCACCAGAACCCCCTAGTACAGGAGGCAAGCGGTTTACACGGGGCCCACAGGGACGGCAGGACAGTGGACCTGGTCACACCTCCTCTGGGAATGTCTGGAGCCGTGTCTCTCCATCATTTCTATCGAACACCAGCTATACTGGTCAGGCTTTTAAGAGGAGGAACGTGGTCAGGTTCAGGCATAGAGGTGCCAAGGAAGAGTTGCCCAATAGGAGGTACGTCATCAGAGAGCTGCTATGTAAGCAAATGGGCTTCCTGCCATCCAACATCCTGGCTGTGATAAACCATCCCAATAGACAGGGCTATGACATCAGTTTAAAGCTCATGTCTGACCTGGACCGTGTCTGGGCTAGCTTCACTAGGTTCAGAGAAGAAGAGGGCTGGAATAAGATCCGTGTTATCCCCATCTCTAAGCCAGATACTGTTAATGTCACCATCATTTTCTGGAATGAGTAAAGTAATGTTAGCAGGCACTCGCTAGTACAACTGGATACACGTATGTTTATTAGTAAAATAAAATATAAAAATACAGATAAATAGATTAAAAATTCTTAGTAAGTAGCTCCTCAGCTAGATAGCTGGAATAACTGAAATATAGTTGTATATAGTTCCGTAGTTATGTTGGAAGTTCCCATACTATATACGCCATGTAATGGTAATTGTCATCAGAGTATGACAATTACCATTGCATGGCGTATATAGTATGGGGACTTCCAACATAACTATGAACTACTGTACCCAAAGCTGCCTTGATTAACTCCTCCAACGTGGGGACTGCCTATATACTGTACCAATTCAATAAGCCTACTAATATACAGTTGTAGCCAGTAATCAAGTCCAACCAGCTGCTCCATCAAATCATATACAACTATATTCCAGTTATTCCAGCTATCTAGCTGAGGAGCTACTTACTAAGGATTTTTAATCTATTTATCTGTATTTTTATATTTTATTTTACTAATAAATATACGCGTATCCAGTTGTACTAGCGAGTGCCTGCTAACATTTCTTTACTATTTATCTCATCTCGGGTGTAGCATAACAAGAGCACCGCTACCACTAAGTCAAACGGTGGAGCCACCTCATTCTAGCCATTTCCACAATTTTCTGGAATGAGTCCGTTCCCCACCAAGACATTGTAGTCTAGCTGAGGAGACATTGTGACTTTATGTCTGAACTCACTAAGACCAGGGATGAAGACGGTATCTGGATTAGACTTGATGAAGCTCCATCAACACCACAATATAACGCTACATCTACTCAATTCTTTCTTTATTGGCCTGGAAAAGGGTGTATGTTTCTATGCGGGTCAGCCTAGAAAGTTCTTTTGGTGTGAGAAGACTGGTCACTTGGCGAGTGCGTGCACAATGGTGAAGTGCAGCCTGTGTGGGGAGGTTGGTCATGTAAGTGCCAATTGCCAGGTCATTAGATGTAATTTGTTTGGCAAGATTGGTCATTCCCACAGGAACTGTCCCGATGCCTGGTATAACATCTGTAAGGATTTCCTCAATGATGACTTACTGGCAGGGACAGGTGATCTGGATAAGGAAGCGTTGTTGTCAGGGTCATTGCCAACAGGGTCAGAGCCTCAACATGACGTACCACACAGTGATCCAGTACAAAACCAACCCCATTCAGAAAGAGGGGAATTTGAAGGTGGTCATACAGGCTGAAGACTCAGAGGCTGTCTCCTCTTCTGCCCCGGCCCCAACTCTGCGGAAAATAAGCTGACTAAAAGAAAGAATAAGTCCAACTGTAAGCCTGAAGGTAGGGATGAGCGAACCCGTGGAAGTTTGGGTACGCCGGGTTCAGCCGAACTTCAGGTTAAAGTTCAGGTTCAGGACCAGAACTTCAGGACCCGAACCCCATTGAAGTCAATGGGGACCTGAACTTCACTTCAACATGGTTATATCAGAAAATAATAGCATTCTTGAGACAGAATGCAAAACAATATGGCGATTTAGGGGTTAAAAAAAACAACAACTGACCTCATCCACTTGATCGCGCTGCAGAAGCTTCTTCTATCTTCACTGAACAGGACCTACCAAAGGACCTGCTATATGCGTCATGATGTCATCACGTGGGAAAGCGCGTTTTTCCAACAGCAGCCATTTCAGACCGAACTGGAGTTGATGGCCAGCATCATCACACTAGAAATATAGGGGAAGAAATCAAACTGGTGTCAAGGAAAACTGGCTCTTCTCCCTATAGCAATCAATCAGATTCCATCTTTTATTTTTCACAGCTCCTTTGGAAAATTAAAGGTGGAATCTGATTGGTTGCTATGGGCAACAAAGCCAGTTTTCCTATACACCAGTTTGAGAAATCTTCCTCATAATCCTTTTCTCCATCAGAAGCTCCCCCTGTCTTGAGGAGACATAGTTGCACTCAGTTCCATATGTTCATCAATGGAAACAGCTAGCTTGGAGAAGGTGGATGGCAAATCTAGACTGGAAACTGGAATGGAGGTGGATGCATGTTTCTTTCTACGTTCCATTAGTCTGTCTAAACGCACAGCCAACGTCATGGTCTCGTCAAGAGAATCAGGTGAGGGATAACTCACTAACAGGTCCTTAAGTCTCAGAAAAGAACCTTGTGGAATTGACATCTCAGAGATGGGTCATTCCATTGGGAGGAGAAGACCCTCGTGGAATTGACATCTCAGAACCAGAAAAGAAAAAACAGGGCTGGATTAGGATCAAAAATCTGATAAAAAATACACAGAAAAGTGAAACTAGAAGATAATGTCAGAGATGAAGTTTTCAGGTAAAGGCGAGGTCACAAGAAGAAGAGTCAAATACCAAAAGGTCACGTCAGAGGCAGAATCAGTAATCAGAGACACAGGTAACAGGCAGGGCAGGCGTTAGGGGGGCGGGCCAACTGGGCAATTGCCCTGGGCCCCCATCACCAAATGGGCCCCCTTCCAGTCAGTTACAATAGGGATGTTCAGGTCGGTAGCCCCGGGCCCAACGCCGAACCGAACGCCCACATGCTGCGGCTGGGCACGTGAGCGCATAGTTACCTGCCCCACCGCCGATCACTGCAATAGGCTTCAGGCCTAGTAGGCCTGAGGCCTATGGGGTAGTGAAACCCCGGCACAGGTGTGCGTGATGACGTCATCGCGCGCACTTGTGTCGGGACGCAGCACAGTGAAGTGTGCGTGCCTGGAAATAGGTGAGTATTTAGCTTTTAGTTTTTGTTTTTTTTTACGTGCCAACTTTGGTAGACATGGGGGGGACACAGGAGGACATGTGACAGTACATCGGGGGGAAATTGCAGTATGGGGGCAAATTGCTTTGTGGGTGAAAATATTAAGGTGGGATTATTGTGTGGGGGCAAATTATTATGGGAGGGATTACTATGTTGGGGCAAATTACTATATGGGGCAATGTGGGGGAAACTACTGTGTGGGGTCAGTGTCGGGCAAACTACTGTGTGGGGCAGTGTTGGGGCAATTACTGTATGGGGACAGTCTCGGCAAAACTACTGTGTGAGGGAAGTGTGTGGTAAAATACTGTGTGGGGGCAGTGTCGGGGAAACTACTGTGTGGGGGCAGTGTCGGGGGAAACTAATGTGTGGGGGCAGTGTTGGTGAAACTACTGTGTTGGAGGCAGTGTCGAGGGAAACTACTGTGTGGGGGCAGTGTCGGGAAGACTACTGTGTGGGGGCAGTGTCGGGGGAAACTAATGTGTGGGGGCAGTGTTGGGGAATCTACTGTGTGGGCGCAGTGTCGGGGAAACTACTGTGTTGGGGGCAGTGTCGAGGGAAACTACTCTGTGGGGGCAGTGTTGGTGAAACTACTGTGTTGGAGGCAGTGTCGAGGGAAACTACTGTGTGGGCGCAGTGTCGGAAAAACTATTGTGTGGGGGCAGTGTCGGGGAAACTATTGTGTTTGGGGCAGTGTCGAGGGAAACTACTCTGTGGGGGCAGTGTTGGTGAAACTACTGTGTTGGAGGCAGTGTCGAGGGAAACTACTGTGTGGGCGCAGTGTCGGAAAAACTATTGTGTGGGGGCAGTGTTGGTGAAACTACTGTGTGGGCGCAGTGTCGGGGAAACTACTGTGTGGGGGCAGTGTCGGGGGAACTACTGTGTGGGGGCAGTGTCGGCGAAACTACTGTGTGGGGGTAGTGTCGGGGAAATTACTGTGTGGGGGCAATTACTGTGTGGGACAAATTACTATGTGGGGGAAATTACTGTGTGTGTGGGGGAATTACTGTGGGGGGATTACTATGGGGGGGGCAGTGTGGGGGAAATTACTGTGTGGGGGGGCAAATTACTATGGGGGATTACTATATGGTGGCAGCATGGGGGGCCTTGCTATTGGGGAGGCACTGTAGGGGCAATTCTATTATTTTTGGGGACACTATACATGGATTATTACCTGGAGCACAATATAGGGTGTTATTATTACTGGGGGCATTCTGGGGGACATTATAGCCGCTGCGGACACTATAAGGAGTTGCCCATAGCAGCCAATCAGATCTCACCTTAAATTTTTGACAGCTCATTTGGAAATCCAGTTCTACTTTACACCAGTTTGATAAATGACCCTAATTATGTCTATTAGGGTCACTATTTTTTCAGAAGCATAGTACCTGGGACATTGGGGGGCACAACAGGCACAGTATTGGGGGTAGCAGCAGGATGACACTGTGGGGACACCAGGATGGGGAGGTTGATGGGAAAATTTATAAATCTAATGTGTCTGTGTAACAAACTCTGTAGAGACAAGATGAGGCTGAAAATGTGTATGGCGGTCTGGGTTAAACGGAGGAGAAGAGGAAAGAGAAGGTCTACATGACAGGAGATGTCCCTGGATGTAAGAGGTATGTGGTCACTATGACATGTAGAAAGTGTTTTTAAAAGAGAGTTACGCTATAAATGTTTGTCTTTCCAACCTGCTTCTTGTTTTTTTCAGTTAAAAGGTTTAACTGGGAGATTGATATGGATGGTCTATCCTCAGGATAGGTCATCAGTATCAGATCAGTGGGGATCCGACTCCTGACACCCCCGCTGATCAGCTGTTTGAAGAGGCCACTGCGCTGACCAGAGCCCCTGTGAGCACTATGGTCTCTTTATAGTTCACCAAGCGCCGTACATTAGACAGAAGCCATGCTTGGTATTGCAGCTCATCTCCTTTCACTTGAATGGGACTGAACTGCAACTAGGCCATGTGACTGATATACAGTGACATCACTGGCCACCCAACAGTTGATCGGCAGGGGTCCCGGGAGAAGGACGCCAGCCGATCTGATATTGGTGACCTATCCTTACTGGTACTGTATTACAGCGCAGTTTCTCTGCACGAGAAGCTGCATGGAAAAACCATGTGTAATCCGCAATCAGTGCAGGCAGGCTATGTGTGAATGTCATGTTTGTGCAATATTTATTTTGGGGCCCCACTTAAAATTTTGCCCAGGGCCACACTTTGTCTAAAACCGGCCCTTGTAACAGGTCAACGATGCAGAGTAACAAAGACACAGGGAGCTATTGAGGAAGGAATAGCAGTCATAGATAACTGTGGCCAGCGGCTGCCAGGAGACATGTGACCTCGGGCACAGAGCCTGATTGGTCTGGCTCCCTGATAGTTCAAACACCCCACTGTCAGCAGGGCTAGTTGACATAGCAACAGAGCTCCGCCGGAACCGATGCCACAGTGCTGCCGGACTCACTGTGGCAGTGCAGACAGGTACGTTTGTGACATCAGGTTTCAGTTCTAGGCTAGCCAGGGCCCAGGAGGTGTCAGGAGGGCAGTCCGGTAGTCACAGCGCTCCTGCTTCCTCGATGGCGGTGCAGATGGTGTCCCTCACTGCTGGAGTGTGTGCGACTGAGCGGATTGGTGGAGCAGTAGTTCCCACCCACTTCTGCTCCACCAATCATCTTATATATAAAGAAAACAAAGACAAAGACATTCAGCGCCTCATGTGCGATATCGTCTTATGTGCAGACATAATGGATTTCTATGTGTTTACCGAATGCCATTGTGAGCCGTCACAACAACTAAAGGTGATGCTGTGCTGCTGCCCGGGTCTCTTCCTGGCTCGAACGGGCGAGTATCAGGATGATGAGGGACATCGGGAGATCGCTGTAATTTTATTATTATAATTTGTATATTTATATTTTTATATTTCTATATTTAGCTTTATGACTACTGTTATTTTGTTTTATTCAATGTTTAGCCTTCTTATCCCACCCCGTTTCTTTTACTGTTATTGACTCATTGTTTTTCCCTTGTACAAGGCTGCCATACCCGATGTCCCTAATTTTCTTTTGATCGCCCCTCTATAATTCCCATTTAAAAATTAGAATTACAGCTATACAATACCCGAATCCCTTAGGATAACGATTAAACTCTTTATCTTATGCTAGTCTATATATGTACCCCTCTACTTTACAACATGTACAATGCATTTTTTCCAATAGGATAGCATGTAATGAATCGTGGAGCCCCCAGTGAAACAAACACTGGATGCGATCATCAAGTGGGCTTTGGAGACTCTGCGATACTATCTGCTCGGCCGTCGGTTTCAGTTAGTGACAGGTCACTCCCCTCTTACCTGGATGTCACGGGCCAAAGATCATAATGCAAGGGTGACCCGCTCCTTCCTGTCACTACAGGACTATAATTTCTCAGAGACAGGCAAATGCAAGCTGAAGCTGCTCGGAAAGACAGAGAAATTCTTACAGAGGTTCTGCAGCAGTTGGCGAATATGCGTCAGGATCGACCTAGCAATAGTGGGTTGATCAAAGCAAGCCACTTTCTTCAGAAAATGACCCCACCCGATGACGTGGAAGCGTTTCTGAATACGTTTGAACGTACTGCAGATCGGGAGGCGTGACCTAAGACTCAGTGGGCGGGGTTTGTTTTCTCCGTTTCTAACGGATGACTCTCAGAAAGCGTATTTTGATTTGTCTGCTGAGGATGCCCAGGACTATGAGAAGCTAAAGCTAGAAATTCTCCGCCGTTTGGGTGTCACTCCTGCTGTGCGGGCCCAACGAGTGCACCGCTGGAATTACCAATCTAATAAGTCTCCCAGGTCACAGATGCATGACCTAATTTATCTGGTACGAAAGTAGTTGCAACCTGAGATACTCACGGCACCCCAGATTGTCGAAAGGGTCACAATGGATCGCTTCCTGACAGCGCTGCCGAATGAATTAAGAAAATGGGTCAGTCACGCTGATCCAAAGTCTGCCAATGAGTTAGTTGAGATGGTTGAACGCTACCTCGCAGCAGAGGGGTTTTTGGCTGGGGCTTCTGACCCCGAGAACTTGCCTGTAAAGCGGCGTCTGCCCGCAGTGGCGGTGAGAGGCGCCGCAACCTTAAATGCTGATCCTGGTTTGAAAACGTGGGTGAAGACCAACATGGATACTAGGCTGCTGAAAGAGACCCTACCAGGCTCCGGTGTCCAGTGCTGGAGGTGCAAAGCCCGAGGGCATGTGGCTGCTAAATGTCCTGACGTCCCAGTACTTATGGAGTGTGGAGCCGCTCGGCGCCTTTCATTCTTTGCTCATCCAGCGTGTCTGACATCTGCGCTGGCTCACATGGCACAGGTCAAAGTGGGTGAAAGGAGTGTCCAGGCCTTGCTGGACTCTGGGAGCCTCGTTACGCTTGTACATTCAGACCTTGTAGCTCCAGACCAGCTGAAAAACCAGTGCATGGGTGTTGTGTGCATACATGGTGATGCAAAAAGTTATGGTACAGCGGTGGTCCCCATTGAGACTCAGTTTGGTGTGACGTCCCATGAGGTTGGAGTATCTAAATCCCTGATGCATAGTGTCATACTAGGGCGGGACTTTCCTTTGTTCTGGGACCTGTGGGCGGTCGAGTTTCCACCTCAAGTTTCCCTAAGTGTGAGGGATGAAACTCCGGCTAGCCTGCCTAACTTTCGGGATTCTGGTTCTGAAGTGCCAGCCGGTGGACTGGCCCCAGTTAAGACTGACCAGTTCCCCTTCTCTGTGCTAGTGGGGGAATCCGAGAAACCTCAAGAGTCTGTGGAAGAGTTACCTATGCCAGAAATAAACTGCTCTCAAGATAACTTTGGCACATCCCAACTGAGGGACCCAAGGCTCATGCTTGGGAAAATGTTGCGGTGGTTAATGAGGTTGCCCACAGTATGGGCTTGGAGAAGGTGTACCCTCACTTTGCTGTCAATCATGATCTTCTCTATCGTGTTGATAATATAAAGGGTGAAGTCGTAGAGCAACTAGTTGTTCCCAAATCGCATAGGAAAGTGGTACTTGACCTGGCTCATAAAAACCCCATGGGAGGACACCTGGAAGCTGAGAAAATGCAGCAACGGGTACTCCAGAGATTTTTTTGGCCTGGTATATTTGCAGAAATCAAACGATTCTGTGCGTCTTGCCCAGATTGTCAGTTGACGTCCCCTGCGCCTCATTACCGGGGACCCTTGGTACCGTTACCCATCATTGAGGTACCTTTTCACCGGATTGCAATGGATTTGGTGAAGTCTGCAAAGGGACATCAATACATTCTTGTGGTTTTAGACTATGCCACTAGGTATCCCGAGGCGGTTCCTCTGCGGAATACGTCAGCTAAAACAATTGCCCGGGAGCTGTTTCATATGTTTGCTAGAACAGGCATTCCCAAAGAGATCCTGACGGATCAAGGAACGCCTTTCATGTCAAACGTAATGAAAGGTTTGTGTAAGCTGCTGGGTATAAAACAGTTAAGGACATCTGTCTATCACCCTCAAACTGATGGGTTGGTTGAGCGCTTCAACAAAACCCTCAAGAGAATGTTAAAAAGGGTCGTTGAGGCAGATGGGAGAGATTGGGATTGCCTGCTCCCCTACTTGATGTTTGCTGTTCGTGAGGTGCCTCAGTTGTCTACTGGGTTTTCCCCGTTTGAGCTTTTGTATGGGCGACACCCCTGGGGGCTTTTGGATATAACAAAGGAGTCATGGGAGGAGGAGCCCTCTCCCCACCGCTCCGTGGTGGAACATGTTCTACAGATGCAGGACCGCATCACATCTGTAATGCCCATAGTACAAGAACATATGAGACAGGGTCAAGAGGCCCAAAGTCGCATATACAATCGGGGAGCCAGACTCAGGGTTTTTCAGCCGGGTGAGCGGGTCCTGGTTCTGGTTCCCACCGCGGAAAGTAAATTCCTAGCGAAATGGCAAGGGCCCTATGAGGTTGTAGAGAAAATAGGGGATGTGAATTATAAAGTCCACCAACCTGACAAACGGAAAAAAAAAGCAAATCTATCATGTCAATTTAATAAAGGCCTGGAAGGAATCGTTAGTTTCTATGGCGGCTGAGCCTCTCAGCCCTACACTTCAGGGGGGAGTTACTGAGGTGAAGGTCTCGGAGACTTTGTCAAGGGCACAAGCCCAAGAGGTAAAGGACGCTTATCCCATGCCACGGGTGGATGAGTTGATAGAAAGGTTAGGTCCAGCCAGGTACATTACCACCCTGGATCTAACCAGAGGTTATTGGCAGATTCCACTTACTTCAACGGCTAGGGAAAAGACAGCATTTTCTACTCCACAGGGCCTGTTCCAGTATGTGAGAATGCCGTTTGGGCAGAGGTTGATGGATGAACTCCTCAGGCCACACCGGCACTTCGCGTCGGCCTACCTTGACGACGTGGTGATATTCAGCTCAGATTGGGAAAGTCATCTTCCCAAGGTCCAAGCAGTGGTAAACTCAATTCGGCAGGCTGGTCTGACGGCCAATCCCAAGGAATGGTGTGTACATTGCACCAAGTTTCCGGCACTTCATGTGTTAAAAGGCTCCAGGAAGGTTTGGTTTTCTTTGTATCCAGAAGCTTCCTGGGAAAAAGAAAGCCAGTTTAGGGTCCTGGAGCCAGTCAGGGAAGAGTTGGGTGGGTTCCCTGACCACCCGGAGCCAGTCCGGGTTTTACCTGCCTGGGGGACTGCTCACACAGATGTACTAATTAAGTCAGCAGCCCTGATCCAGAATCTCTCTCTGGGAGTCTGGGCAGTCTGTTTGAGAAGCTGCAAGCCTAGGAGCTCTGAGAGCGGTTAGCTTCTCCACCTAACTACTGAACTGTAAGTTGCTCTGTTTTCCCCTTGAAAATGCTCTTTGTGTTTTGTGTTATGAGTTTAGCTAGGGCTGCCGAGTGAGATAGGCAGGAGCCAGACGGCTATTGTTACTTTGGTTTTTGTTTGTTGTTTTGAGCAACTTGCAAAATAAATTGCAACAGTGTGACGCACAAGCTACAAAGGTGTCGATTGTTCCTGTTTCTGCCTAAAACAACCCCGCAGGAAGGTGTAACAGTTCACAACTCTTGCAGCAAGTGCTCACTCCCTCTTGCACACGACCGTATGGCTTTTTCAGTATTTTGCGGTCCGCAAAAAACAGATCCGCAAAAAAATACAGATGACTTCCGTGTGCATTCAGTTTTTTGTGGAACTGAACAGCTGGCCCCTAATAGAACAGTATTATCCTTGTCCGTTATCCGGACAATAATAGGACATGTTCTATCTTTGGAAATGGAAAAACGGAAACGGAAGGCAGATGGAGTACCTTCCGTTTTTTTGAGGACCCATTGAAATGAATGCTTCCGTATGCGGAACGCAAAAATCGGAAGGGAAACGGAAGAAAAAAAAAAAACGTTTGTGTGCATGAGGCCTAATGCTGCATGAGGGATATTCTTACTCATATGACAGTGTGATTTTCCACCATCAGCAAACTACCCTACAATACTAACTGCAGACTGTAAAACCCACCTGTGTACATCCCCCCTCACTCAGCCCACTTCCCTGTGCATGTCTTACCATTACTGTCCTGATGAAGGGGACGCTCCGGCCCAGAAACGTGTTGACATTTTATTATTACAATAAAGAAGAACTTCCTAAGAACACTCTTTCTGCATCTATACTGCTGGCAGCGCTGACTTGTGGGTTTCGTCTACTTTTCTCCACTATCCACCAATCATCTTAACACTTAGCAATGCACGTCACAGTGACCTCCAAAGTACACTGCCCCCTTAACAATGACCTCCACAGCAGCCTGTCCTCTTAACAGTGCCCTCCACAGAACCCCACCCCCTTAACTGTGACCTCCACAGTGCCTGCCCCTTTTACACTTACCTACACAGTGGCCCGCCCCTTTAACTGTCACCACACAATGCTCCGCCCCTTAAAAGTAACCTCTAAAAGTGACCTTTACAGAGCCCGCCCCCTTAACAGTGACCTTTACAGAGCCCTCCCCCTTAACAGTGACAGTGACCTCTAACCAGAAAAATGTTGTTATGGAAACCTGCTGTAACTGTGTTTGTCAAGACTGAAGGACGTGCAAGTTTCTATTGGATAATAAGGGTCATGTGACTGTGTGAATGGCAGTTAGAATGTGAGTGAAGCTGTGAGCTCCTATTGGCTAATATATTTTGGGGGAATATCTCAGGAACGGTACGTGCTAGAGAGCTGAGACCTGGTCTGAAACCTTCCCGGACACCTGATGTACCTGTGTGCATAAAGAACAGACTAACAGACAACAGACTTTCAGAACAGAAATGCATTTATATATATATATAAGATAAGAGATTAGAAGAGCACTACAGAGCCCTCCCCTGGTGACCATGTAACGTTGGGGGGAAAATGTGTAAAAAAAAAAAAAAAACTCTATCTGGCTCTGACCCCCTGCCCCCCCCCAACCCCCTGCACTGGGCAGCACCCTAGGCACATGTCCTCAGATGCCTAATTGTGAATCTGTCCCTGACTGCCCCTATGCATTCTGGATAGACTTTACCTAGAGTATATTTTCTAGTGGAATTCCCCACCTTCTATGAAGACTTCCTGGTAATGCCGCCATTGTAAAGCAATCATGAGTGTTCTCTATAGATGGACGCTCTTTTCTTAGGCCTCCTTAATATGATTTATTGCCGTCACTAACAAGATGAGAGGAATCAGCGGGGGAATCGTGTATAAACCGCTCGTATCAAATGGATTTGCAGACTTCATAAATCTCCCAGACAAGTGTCATGGTTCAAATCTTCCCATTTCCCAGTACAACCATTTACGTCCAGATTGCAGCTGAGGGCACTTTTATTTTACTTTATTTCAAGCTTGTATTAGAATATAGAGCACTGTGTCGGATTATAAGACGGGGAGCGGAGGAAATGTAAGGAATAACCTCAGGTCATGCATCAAGTGAGAGACAGATCACTCTGACTGCGCTGCTTGGATCAGAGGCTTCAGGCTTCATAGCTTGTGATTCCTTTTCTGGCATTTCCTCGGTGAATCCACATTGAACGTTAACTCTGAGAATCTCTTATATTACAATTCCATCATTTATTTTCAGTTACTACTTTTATCAGCCAGAGTAATCTTGTGACGCTCGCACTCTTTGGTGATGGTATGTTTCTAAAGTGTGGGACAAAACCACAGTATTCGGGGAAATCTTGGGGAGACCGTTCGCCATTGGATTTGAACTCAGGTGCCCAGTTCCTCTAGGTAACAGGACTAGGCCATGAAGAAGGACCCGTGAGAAATGTCCAAAAAGGATAGCCATTTATTTAATTATTTTTTAACTTTTTACAACGTGGTGATGTTTTTTATACTGTGCCATTCTCAGCTCAATCATGTTACATTCTGCAGAAATTCTTTTTTCATTTTCCATTAGTGTATATGTACAGTATAGAGAATATACAAGAGGTATAAGGATGGATATGTACAGTATAGAGAATATACAGGAGGTATAAGGATGGATATGTACAGTATAGAGAATATACAAGAGGTATAAGGATGGATATGTACAGTATAGAGAATATACAGGAGGTATAAGGATGGATATGTACAATAGAGAGAATATAATAGAGGTATAAGGATGGATATATACAGTATAGAGAATATACAGGAGGTATACGGATGGATATGTACAGTATAGAGAATATACAGGAGGTATAAGGATGGATATGTACAGTATAGAGAATATACAAGAGGTATAAGGATGGATATGTACAGTATAGAGAATATACAGGAGGTATAAGGATGGATATGTACAGTATAGAGAATATACAGGAGATATAAGGATGGATATGTACAGTATAGAGAATATACAGGAGGTATAAGGATGGATATGTACAGTATAGAGAATATACAGGAGGTATAAGGATGGATATGTACAGTATAGAGAATATACTGGAGGTATAAGGATGGATATGTACAATAGAGAGAATATAATAGAGGTATAAGGATGGATATATACAGTATAGAGAATATACAGGAGGTATACGGATGGATATGTACAGTATAGAGAATATACAGGAGGTATAAGGATGGATATGTACAGTATAGAGAATATACAAGAGGTATAAGGATGGATATGTACAGTATAGAGAATATACAGGAGGTATAAGGATGGATATGTACAGTATAGAGAATATACAGGAGGTATAAGGATGGATATGTACAGTATAGAGAATATACAGGAGGTATAAGGATGGATATGTACAGTATAGAGAATATACAGGAGGTATAAGGATGGATATATACAGTATAGAGAATATACTCGAGGTATAAGGATGGATATGTACAGTATAGAGAATATACAGGCGGTATACGGATGGATATGTACAGTATAGCGAATATACAAAAGGTATAAGGATGGATATGTACAGTATAGAGAATATACAGGAGGTATAAGGATGGATATGTACAGTATAGAGAATATACAGGAGGTATAAGGATGGATATGTACAGTATAGAGAATATACAGGAGGTATACGGATGGATATGTACAGTATAGAGAATATACAGGAGGTATAAGGATGGATATATACAGTATAGAGAATATACTCGAGGTATAAGGATGGATATGTACAGTATAGAGAATATACAGGAGGTATAAGGATGGATATGTACAGTATAGAGAATATAAAGGAGGTATAAGGATGGATATGTACAGTATAGAGAATATACAGGAGGTATACGGATGGATATGTACAGTATAGAGAATATACAGGAGGTATAAGGATGGATATGTACAGTATAGAGAATATAAAGGAGGTATACGGATGGATATGTACAGTATAGAGAATATACAGGAGGTATACGGATGGATATGTACAGTATAGAGAATATACAGGAGGTATAAGGATGGATATATACAGTATAGAGAATATACTCGAGGTATAAGGATGGATATGTACAGTATAGAGAATATACAGGAGGTATAAGGATGGATATGTACAGTATAGAGAATATACAGGAGGTATAAGGATGGATATGTACAGTATAGAGAATATACAGGAGGTATAAAGATGGATATATACAGTATAGAGAATATACAGGAGGTATACGGATGGATATGTACAGTATAATGAATATACAGGAGGTATACGGATGGATATGTACAGTATAGAGAATATACAGGAGGTATACGGATGGATATATACAGTATAGAGAATGTACAGGAGGTATACGGATGGATATGTACAGTATAGAGAATATACAGGAGGTATAAGGATGGATATTTACAGTATAAAGAATATACAGGAGGTATACGGATGGATATGTACAGTATAGAGAATATACAGGAGGTATAAGGATGGATATGTACAGTATAGAGAATATAAAGGAGGTATAAGGATGGATATGTACAGTATAGAGAATATACTAGAAGTATAAGGATGGATATGTACAGTATAGAGAATATAAAGGAGGTATACGGATGGATATGTACAGTATAGAGAATATACTAGAGGTATAAGGATGGATATGTACAGTATAGAGAATATAAAGGAGGTATAAGGATGGATATGTACAGTATAGAGAATATTCTAGAGGTATATGGATGGATATGTACAGTATAGAGAATATAAAGGAGGTATACGGATGGATATGTACAGTATAGAGAATATACTAGAGGTATAAGGATGGATATGTACAGTATAGAGAATATAAAGGAGGTATAAGGATGGATATATACAGTATAGAGAATATACAGGAGGTATACGGATGGATATGTACAGTATATAGAATATACTCGAGGTATATAGATGGATATGTACAGTATAGAGAATATACAGGAGGTATAAGGATGGATATGTACAGTATAGAGAATATACTCGAGGTATAAGGATGGATATGTACAGTATAGAGAATATACTCGAGGTATAAGGATGGATATGTACAGTATATAGAATATACTCGAGGTATATAGATGGATATGTACAGTATAGAGAATATACAGGAGGTATAAGGATGGATATGTACAGTATAGAGAATATACAGGAGGTATAAAGATGGATATATACAGTATAGAGAATATACAGGAGGTATACGGATGGATATGTACAGTATAATGAATATACAGGAGGTATACGGATGGATATGTACAGTATAGAGAATATACAGGAGGTATACGGATGGATATGTACAGTATAGAGAATGTACAGGAGGTATACGGATGGATATGTACAGTATAGAGAATATACAGGAGGTATACGGATGGATACGTACAGTATAGAGAATATACTGGAGGTATACGGATGGATACGTACAGTATAGAGAATATACAGGAGGTATACGGATGGATATATACAGTATAGAGAATGTACAGGAGGTATACGGATGGATATGTACAGTATAGAGAATGTACAGGAGGTATAAGGATGGATATTTACAGTATAGAGAATATACAGGAGGTATACGGATGGATATGTACAGTATAGAGAATATACAGGAGGTATAAGGATGGATATATACAGTATAGAGAATATACAGGAGGTATACGGATGGATATGTACAGTATAGAGAATATACAGGAGGTATACGGATGGATATGTACAGTATAGAGAATATACAGGAGGTATACGGATGGATATATACAGTATAGAGAATATACAGGAGGTATATGGATGGATATGTACAGTATAGAGAATATACAGGAGGTATACGGATGGATATGTACAGTATAGAGAATATACAGGAGGTATACGGATGGATATGTACAGTATAGAGAATATACAGGAGGTATACGGATGTACAGTATAGAGAATATACAGGAGGTATACGGATGGATATGTACAGTATAGAGAATATACAGGAGGTATACGGATGGATATGTACAGTATAGAGAATATACAGGAGGTATACGGATGGATATGTACAGTATAGAGAATATACAGGAGGTATAAGGATGGATATATACAGTATAGAGAATATACAGGAGGTATACGGATGTACAGTATAGAGAATATACAGGAGGTATACGGATGTACAGTATAGAGCAGGGGTGCACAACCTGCGGCCCGGGGGCCACATGCGGCCCTCGATATCATTCTGTGCGGCCCCCAACCATCTGTTGACAGACATGTATGACTATGTCTTGTGGCTGCTCACATGCATTTTTCATGTATTCTCCCATTAGAGGTGAATCCTGGAGGTGTAACCAGACATTTGTAGTATATACTGTATGTACAATATGCAATAAATACAGTATATCAGTTGTTAATACCCCTTTAACTTTTATTTTTCGGCCCTTGGAATTCCTTCAGTCTTACAGTGTGGCCCCCGACCAGAAAAGGTTGTGCACCCTTGGTATAGAGAATATACAGGAGGTATAAGGATGGATATGTACAGTATAGAGAATATACAGGAGGTATAAGGATGGATATGTACAGTATAGAGAATATACAGGAGTAGAGTTGAGCGAACACCTGGATGTTCGGGTTCGAGAAGTTCGGCCGAACATCCCGGAAATGTTCGGGTTCGGGATCCGAACCCGATCCGAACTTCGTCCCGAACCCGAACCCCATTGAAGTCAATGGGGACCCGAACTTTTCGGCACTAAAAAGGCTGTAAAACAGCCCAGGAAAGAGCTAGAGGGCTGCAAAAGGCAGCAACATGTAGGTAAATCCCCTGCAAACAAATGTGGATAGGGAAATGAATTAAAATAAAAATTAAATAAATAAAAATTAACCAAAATCAATTGGAGAGAGGTTCCATAGCAGAGAATCTGGCTTCCCGTCACCCACCACTGGAACAGTCCATTCTCAGATATTTAGGCCCCGGCACCCAGGCAGAGGAGAGAGGTCCCGTAACAGAGAATCTGTCTTCATGTCAGCAGAGAATTAGTCTGCATGTCATAGCAGAGAATGAGGCTTCACGTCAGCCACCACTGCAACAGTCCATTGGCATATATTTAGGCCCAGCACCCAGGCAGAGGAGGGAGGTCCCGTAACAGAGAATCTGTCTTCATGTCAGCAGAGAATTAGTCTGCATGTCATAGCAGAGAATTAGGCTTCACGTCAGCCACCACTGCAACAGTCCATTGGCATATATTTAGGCCCAGCACACACACAGGCAGAGGAGAGAGGTCCCGTAACAGAGAATCTGGCTTCATGTCAGCAGAGAATTAGTCTGCATGTCATAGCAGAGAATGAGGCTTCACGTCAGCCACCACTGCAACAGTCCATTGGCATATATTTAGGCCCAGCACACACACAGGCAGAGGAGAGAGGTCCCGTAACAGAGAATCTGGCTTCATGTCAGCAGAGAATCAGTCTGCATGTCATAGCAGAGAATGAGGCTTCACGTCAGCCACCACTGCAACAGTCCATTGGCATATATTTAGGCCCAGCACACACACAGGCAGAGGAGAGAGGTCCCGTAACAGAGGATCTGGCTTCATGTCAGCAGAGAATCAGTCTGCATGTCATAGCAGAGAATCAGGCTTCACGTCAGCCACCACTGCAACAGTCCATTGTCATAAATTTAGGCCCAGCACCCAGGCAGAGGAGAGAGGTCCCGTAACAGAGAATCTGGCTTCATGTCAGCAGAGAATCAGTCTTCATATCATAGCAGAGAATCAGGCTTCACGTCACCCACCACTGTAAGAGTCAATTTTCATAAATTTAGGCCCAGAACCCAGGCAGAGGAGAAAGGTCCCGTAACAGACAATCTGGCTTCATGTCAGCAGAGAATCAGTCTTCATATCATAGCAGAGAATCAGGCTTCACGTCACCCACCACTGTAAGAGTCAATTTTCATAAATTTAGGCCCAGAACCCAGGCAGAGGAGAAAGGTCCCGTAACAGACAATCTGGCTTCATGTCAGCAGAGAATCAGTCTTCATATCATAGCAGAGAATCAGGCTTCACGTCACCCACCACTGTAAGAGTCAATTTTCATAAATTTAGGCCCAGAACCCAGGCAGAGGAGAAAGGTCCCGTAACAGACAATCTGGCTTCATGTCAGCAGAGAATCAGTCTTCATATCATAGCAGAGAATCAGGCTTCACGTCACCCACCACTGTAAGAGTCAATTTTCATAAATTTAGGCCCAGAACCCAGGCAGAGGAGAAAGGTCCCGTAACAGACAATCTGGCTTCATGTCAGCAGAGAATCAGTCTTCATATCATAGCAGAGAATCAGGCTTCACGTCACCCACCACTGTAAGAGTCAATTTTCATAAATTTAGGCCCAGAACCCAGGCAGAGGAGAAAGGTCCCGTAACAGACAATCTGGCTTCATGTCAGCAGAGAATCAGTCTTCATATCATAGCAGAGAATCAGGCTTCACGTCACCCACCACTGCAACAGTCCATTGGCATATATTTAGGCCTAGCACACAGGCAGAGCAGAGAGGTCCCGTAACAGACAATCTGGCTTCATGACAGCAGAGAATCAGTCTGCATGTCATAGCAGAGAATCAGGCTTCACGTCAGCCACCACTGCAACAGTCCATTGTCATAAATTTAGGCCCAGCACCCAGGCAGAGGAGAGAGGTCCCGTAACAGACAATCTGGCTTCATGTCAGCAGAGAATTAGTCTGCATGTCATAGCAGAGAATCAGGCTTCATGTCAGCCACCACTGCAACAGTCCATTGGCATATATTTAGGCCTAGCACACAGGCAGAGGAGAGGTTCATTCAACTTTGGGTAGCATCGCAATATAATGGTAAAATGAAAATAAAAATAGGATTGAATGAGGAAGTGCCCTGGAGTCCAATAATATATGGTTATGGGGAGGTAGTTAATGTCTAATCTGGACAAGGGACGGACAGGTCCTGTGGGATCCATGCCTGGTTCATTTTTATGAATGTCAGCTTGTCCACATTGGCTGTAGACAGGCGGCTGCGTTTGTCTGTAATGACGCCCCCTGCCGTGCTGAATACACGTTCAGACAAAACGCTGGCTGCCGGGCAGGCCAGCACCTCCAAGGCATAAAAGGCTAGCTCTGGCCACGTGGACAATTTAGAGACCCAGAAGTTGAATGGGGCCGAACCATCAGTCAGTACGTGGAGGGGTGTGCACACGTACTGTTCCACCATGTTAGTGAAATGTTGCCTCCTGCTAACACGTTGCGTATCAGGTGGTGGTGCAGTTAGCTGTGGCGTGTTGACAAAAGTTTTCCACATCTCTGCCATGCTAACCCTGCCCTCAGAGGAGCTGGCCGTGACACAGCTGCCTTGGCGACCTCTTGCTCCTCCTCTGCCTTGGCCTTGGGCTTCCACTTGTTCCCCTGTGACATTTGGGAATGCTCTCAGTAGCGCGTCTACCAACGTGCGCTTGTACTCGCGCATCTTCCTATCACGCTCCAGTGCAGGAAGTAAGGTGGGCACATTGTCTTTGTAGCGTGGATCCAGCAGGGTGGCAACCCAGTAGTCCGCACAGGTTAAAATGTGGGCAACTCTGCTGTCGTTGCGCAGGCACTGCAGCATGTAGTCGCTCATGTGTGCCAGGCTGCCCAGGGATAAGGACAAGCTGTCCTCTGTGGGAGGCGTATCGTCATCGTCCTGCCTTTCCCCCCAGCCACGCACCAGTGATGGACCCGAGCTGCGTTGGGTGCCACCCCGCTGTGACCATGCTTCATCCTCATCCTCCTCCACCTCCTCCTCATCCTCGTCCTCCTCGTCCTCCAGTAGTGGGCCCTGGCTGGCCACATTTGTACCTGGCCTCTGCTGTTGCCAAAAACCTCCCTCTGAGTCACTTCGAAGAGACTGGCCTGAAAGTGCTAAAAGTGACCCCTCTTCCTCCTCCTCCTCCTCCTCCTCCTGGGCCACCTCCTCTTCCATCATCGCCCTAAGTGTTTTCTCAAGGAGACATAGAAGTGGTATTGTAACGCTGATAACGGTGTCATCGCCACTGGCCATGTTGGTGGAGTACTCGAAACAGCGCAACAGGGCACACAGGTCTCGCATGGAGGCCCAGTCATTGGTGGTGAAGTGGTGCTGTTCTGTAGTGCGACTGACCCGTGCGTGCTGCAGCTGAAACTCCACTATGGCCTGCTGCTGCTCGCACAGTCTGTCCAGCATGTGCAAGGTGGAGTTCCACCTGGTGGGCACGTCGCATATGAGGCGGTGAGCGGGAAGGCCGAAGTTACGCTGTAGTGCAGACAGGCGAGCAGCAGCAGGATGTGAACGCCGGAAGCGCGAACAGACGGCCCGCACTTTATGCAGCAGCTCTGACATGTCGGGGTAGTTGTGAATGAACTTCTGCACCACCAAATTCAGCACATGCGCCAAGCAAGGGATGTGCGTCAAATTGGCTAGTCCCAGAGCTGCAACGAGATTTCGCCCATTATCACACACCACCAGGCCGGGCTTGAGGCTCACCGGCAGCAACCACTCGTCGGTCTGTTGTTCTATACCCCGCCACAACTCCTGTGCGGTGTGGGGCCTGTCCCCCAAACATATGAGTTTCAGAATGGCCTGCTGACGTTTACCCCGGGCTGTGCTGAAGTTGGTGGTGAAGGTGTGTGGCTGACTGGATGAGCAGGTGGAAGAAGAGGAGGAGGAAGCCGAGAAGGAGGAGGTGGCAACAGGAGGCAAAGAATGTTGCCCTGCGATCCTTGGCGGCGGAAGGACGTGCGCCAAACAGCTCTCCGCCTGGGGCCCAGCTGCCACTACATTTACCCAGTGTGCAGTTAGGGAGATATAGCGTCCCTGGCCGTGCTTACTGGTCCACGTATCTGTGGTTAGGTGGACCTTGCCACAGATGGCGTTGCGCAGTGCACACTTGATTTTATCGGATACTTGGTTGTGCAGGGAAGGCACGGCTCTCTTGGAGAAGTAGTGCCGGCTGGGAACAACATACTGTGGGACAGCAAGCGACATGAGCTGTTTGAAGCTGTCTGTGTCCACCAGCCTAAATGACAGCATTTCATAGGCCAGTAGTTTAGAAATGCTGGCATTCAGGGCCAGGGATCGAGGGTGGCTAGGTGGGAATTTACGCTTTCTATCAAATGTTTGTGAGATGGAGAGCTGAACGCTGGCGTGTGACATGGTTGAGACGCTTGGTGACGGAGGTGGTGGTGGTGGTGTTGGTGGTACATCCCCTGTTTGCTGGGCGGCAGGTGCCAACGTTCCTCCAGAGGCGGAGGAAGAGGCCGAGGCGGCAGCAGCAGAATAGGCCGAGGCGGCAGCAGCAGAAGAGGTAGCAGGGGGAGCCTGAGTGACTTCCTTGGTTTTAAGGTGTTTACTCCACTGCAGTTCATGCTTTGCATGCAGGTGCCTGGTCATGCAGGTTGTGCTCAGGTTCAGAACGTTAATGCCTCGCTTCAGGCTCTGATGGCACAGCGTGCAAACCACTCGGGTCTTGTCGTCAGCACATTGTTTGAAGAAGTGCCATGCCAGGGAACTCCTTGAAGCTGCCTTTGGGGTGCTCGGTCCCAGATGGCGGCGGTCAGTAGCAGGCGGAGTCTCTTGGCGGCGGGTGTTCTGCTTTTGCCCACTGCTCCCTCTTTTGCTACGCTGTTGGCTCGGTCTCACCACTGCCTCTTCCTCCGAACTGTGAAAGTCAGTGGCACGACCTTCATTCCATGTGGGGTCTAGGACCTCATCGTCCCCTGCATCGTCTTCCACCCAGTCTTGATCCCTGACCTCCTGTTCAGTCTGCACACTGCAGAAAGACGCAGCAGTTGGCACCTGTGTTTCGTCATCATCAGAGACATGCTGAGGTGGTATTCCCATGTCCTCATCATCAGGAAACATAAGTGGTTGTGCGTCAGTGCATTCTATGTCTTTCACCGCTGGGGAAGGGCTAGGTGGATGCCCTTGGGAAACCCTGCCAGCGGTGTCTTCAAACAGCATAAGAGACTGCTGCATAACTTGAGGCTGAGACAGTTTCCCTGGTATGCATGGGGGTGATGTGACAGACTGATGGGGTTGGTTTTCAGGCGCCATCTGTGCGCTTTCTGCAGAAGACTGGGTGGGAGATAATGTGAACGTGCTGGATCCACTGTCGGCCACCCAATTGACTAATGCCTGTACCTGCTCAGGCCTTACCATCCTTAGAACGGCATTGGGCCCCACCATATATCGCTGTAAATTCTGGCGGCTACTGGGACCTGAGGTAGTTGGTACACTAGGACGTGTGGATGTGGCAGAACGGCCACGTCCTCTCCCAGCACCAGAGGGTCCACTAACACCACCACGACCATGTCCACGTCCGCGTCCCTTACTAGATGTTTTTCTCATTGTTATGGTTCACCACAACAACAAATATATTATTTGGCCCAATGTATTGTATTCAAATTCAGCGGGATATAAATTTGAGGCCTAGTATTTAGGCGCTGGGTGACCGGTATGGATTTAGTGACAGAATTAGACTTGGAAATGCACAGAAGCGTGTGTGTGAAGTTATTCTGAATGACCCTATGTGCACCTTCAATATGATCTACCCTTTTAGGGATAGATTTCAAATAGCTCTGATATAGCAGAAACGACTAAATTATGAAATTGCTAAATTGGGAATTGTATTTCAACCCAGAACAAAAAATGTGCTTTGACGGACACTAAATAACTTTCCCAGCCACAACAGGACAGCGGTAACGAGAGATTTAGCGGGATATAAATTTGAGGCCTAGTATTTAGGCGCTGGGTGACAGGTATGGGTTTAGTGACAGAATTAGATTTGGAAATGCACAGTAGCGGGTGTGTGAAGTTATTCTGAATGACCCTATGTGCACCTTGAATATTATATACCCTTTTAGGGATAGATTTCAAATAGCTCTGATATAGCAGAAACCACTAAATTATGAAATTGCTAAATTGGGAATTGTATTTCAACCCAGAACAAGAAATGTGCTTGAACGGACACTAAATAACTCGCCCACCTACAGCACTAGGGACAGATTTAGCGGGATATAAATTTGAGGCCTAGTATTTAGGCGCTGGGTGACAGGTATGGGTTTAGTGCCAGAATTAGACTTGGAAATGCACAGTAGCGGGTGTGTGTGAAGTTATTCTGAATGACCCAATGTGCACCTTGAATATTATATACCCTTTTAGGGATAGATTTCAAATAGCTCTGATATAGCAGAAACCACTAAATTATGAAATTGCTAAATTGGGAATTGTATTTCAACCCACAACAAGAAATGTGCTTGAACGGACACTAAATAACTCGCCCAGCTACAGCACTAGGGACAGATTTAGCGGGATATAAATTTGAGGCCTAGTATTTAGGCGCTGGGTGACAGGTATGGGTTTAGTGACAGAATTAGACTTGGAAATACACAGTAGCGGGTGTGTGTGAAGTTATTCTGAATGACCCAATGTGCACCTTGAATATTATATACCCTTTTAGGGATAGATTTCAAATAGCTCTGATATAGCAGAAACCACTAAATTATGAAATTGCTAAATTGGGAATTGTATTTCAACCCAGAACAAGAAATGTGCTTGAACGGACACTAAATAACTCGCCCAGCTACAGCACTAGGGACAGATTTAGCGGGATATAAATTTGAGGCCTAGTATTTAGGCGCTGGGTGACAGGTATGGGTTTAGTGCCAGAATTAGACTTGGAAATACACAGTAGCGGGTGTGTGTGAAGTTATTCTGAATGACCCAATGTGCACCTTGAATATTATATACCCTTTTAGGGATAGATTTCAAATAGCTCTGATATAGCAGAAACCACTAAATTATGAAATTGCTAAATTGGGAATTGTATTTCAACCCAGAACAAGAAATGTGCTTGAACGGACACTAAATAACTCGCCCAGCTACAGCACTAGGGACAGATTTAGCGGGATATAAATTTGAGGCCTAGTATTTAGGCGCTGGGTGACAGGTATGGGTTTAGTGCCAGAATTAGACTTGGAAATACACAGTAGCGGGTGTGTGTGAAGTTATTCTGAATGACCCAATGTGCACCTTGAATATTATATACCCTTTTAGGGATAGATTTCAAATAGCTCTGATATAGCAGAAACCACTAAATTATGAAATTGCTAAATTGGGAATTGTATTTCAACCCAGAACAAGAAATGTGCTTGAACGGACACTAAATAACTCGCCCAGCTACAGCACTAGGGACAGATTTAGCGGGATATAAATTTGAGGCCTAGTATTTAGGCGCTGGGTGACAGGTATGGGTTTAGTGACAGAATTAGACTTGGAAATACACAGTAGCGGGTGTGTGTGAAGTTATTCTGAATGACCCAATGTGCACCTTGAATATTATATACCCTTTTAGGGATAGATTTCAAATAGCTCTGATATAGCAGAAACCACTAAATTATGAAATTGCTAAATTGGGAATTGTATTTCAACCCAGAACAAGAAATGTGCTTGAACGGACACTAAATAACTCGCCCAGCTACAGCACTAGGGACAGATTTAGCGGGATATAAATTTGAGGCCTAGTATTTAGGCGCTGGGTGACAGGTATGGGTTTAGTGACAGAATTAGACTTGGAAATACACAGTAGCGGGTGTGTGTGAAGTTATTCTGAATGACCCAATGTGCACCTTGAATATTATATACCCTTTTAGGGATAGATTTCAAATAGCTCTGATATAGCAGAAACCACTAAATTATGAAATTGCTAAATTGGGAATTGTATTTCAACCCAGAACAAGAAATGTGCTTGAACGGACACTAAATAACTCGCCCAGCTACAGCACTAGGGACAGATTTAGCGGGATATAAATTTGAGGCCTAGTATTTAGGCGCTGGGTGACAGGTATGGGTTTAGTGACAGAATTAGACTTGGAAATACACAGTAGCGGGTGTGTGTGAAGTTATTCTGAATGACCCAATGTGCACCTTGAATATTATATACCCTTTTAGGGATAGATTTCAAATAGCTCTGATATAGCAGAAACCACTAAATTATGAAATTGCTAAATTGGGAATTGTATTTCAACCCAGAACAAGAAATGTGCTTGAACGGACACTAAATAACTCGCCCAGCTACAGCACTAGGGACAGATTTAGCTGGATAAAAATTTGAGGCCTAGTATTTAGGCGCTGGGTGACCGGTATGGATTTAGTGACAGAATTAGACTGGGATATGGCCAAAAAATAAACAGACTATTGCTGGTTAAATGCACTTGGTGTGACAGCTTCACCCTGATGTAGGCTTTAGCCAAAAAACAACCACACCATTGAGGGTTAAATGCACTTGGTGACAGGCGCAGCTTGCCCCTGATTTAGTATATGGCCAAAAAATGAACAGACTATTGCTGGTTAAATGCACTTGGTGTGACAGCTTCACCCTGATGTAGGCTTTAGCCAAAAAACAACCACACCATTGAGGGTTAAATGCACTTGGTGACAGGCGCAGCTTGCCCCTGATTTAGTATATGGCCAAAAAATGAACAGACTATTGCTGGTTAAATGCACTTGGTGTGACAGCTTCACCCTGATGTAGGCTTTAGCCAAAAAACAACCACACCATTGAGGGTTAAATGCACTTGGTGACAGGCGCAGCTTGCCCCTGATTTTGTATATGGCCAAAAAATGAACAGACTATTGCTGGTTAAATGCACTTGGTGTGACAGCTTCACCCTGATGTAGGCTTTAGCCAAAAAACAACCACACCATTGAGGGTTAAATGCACTTGGTCGCAGCTTGTGCTGGCGCACCACAAGACACAAAATGGCCGCCGATCACCCCAGAAAAATGTGACTGACAAACGGTCTGTGCAGCCTAAAAACAGTGAGCAATTGAGGATCAGCAGCTCAATGATCCACAGCTGCAGATCGATCAGTTAATCAAGTCCTTTGGAGGAGTTAATCTGCCTAATCTCGCCCTACTGTCGCAGCCGCAACCTCTCCCTACGCTAATCAGAGCAGAGTGACGGGCGGCGCTATGTGACTCCAGCTTAAATAGAGGCTGGGTCACATGGTGCTCTGGCCAATCACAGCCATGCCAATAGTAGGCATGGCTGTGACGGCCTCTTGGGGCAAGTAGTATGACGCTTGTTGATTGGCTGCTTTGCAGCCTTTCAAAAAGCGCCAAGAAAGCGTCACAAAAGCGCGAAGAAAGCGACGAACACCGAACCCGAACCCGGACTTTTACGAAAATGTCCGGGTTCGGGTCCGTGTCACGGACACCCCAAAATTCGGTACGAACCCGAACTATACAGTTCGAGTTCGCTCATCCCTATACAGGAGGTATACGGACAGGGGCGGACACAGACAGCAGAGGACCCCTGTGCAAAGTATGTACCTGGGCCCCCCCCCCCCCAAAAAAAAAAAACACCCACACAGATATAAATATATACGTGCAAAATAAAAAATACATCTTGATAATATGGGTCAATATGTTTATATATTTTTTTCATACTAGGTCACGCCTCTAACTCCTCCCAAGGCCAGCACATAGTAGTAACGCCCACACTATGCCCCCTTCACAGCAATTATGCCCAGATATGTGCCCCTCACAGTAGCTATGCTCAGATATGTGCCCCTCACAGTAGCTATGCCCAGATATGTGCCCCCTCACAGTAGCTTTGCCAGATATGTGCCCCTCACAGTAGCTATGCCCAGATATGTGCCCCTCACAGTAGCTATGCCCAGATATGTGCCCCCTTACAGTAGCTATGCCCAGATATGTGCCCCTCACAGTAGCTTTGCCAGATATGTGCCCCTCACAGTAGCTATGCCCAGATATGTGCCCCTCACAGTAGCTATGCCCAGATATGTGCCCCTCACAGTAGCTATGCCCAGATATGTGCCCCCTCACAGTAGCTATGCCCAGATATGTGCCCCCTCACAGTAGTTATGCCCAGATATGTGCCCCTCACAGTAGCTATGCCCAGATATGTGCCCCTCACAGTAGCTATGCCCAGATATGTGCCCCCTCACAGTAGCTATGCCCAGATATGTGCCCCCTCACAGTAGTTATGCCCAGATATGTGCCCCTCACAGTAGCTATGCCCAGATATGTGCCCCTCACAGTAGCTATGCCCAGATATGTGCCCCCTCACAGTAGCTATGCCCAGATATGTGCCCCCTCACAGTAGTTATGCCCAGATATGTGCCCCTCACAGTAGCTATGACCAGATATGTGCCCCTCACAGTAGTTATACCAGATATGTGCCCCTTCACAGTAGCTATGCCCAGATATGTGCCCCTCACAGTAGTTATGACAAGATATGTGCCCCTTCACAGTAGCTATGCCAGATATGTGCCCCTCACAGTAGTTATGACAAGATATGTGCCCCTCACAGTAGCTATGCCCAGATATGTGCCCCACACAGTAGCTATGCCCAGATATGTGCCCCTCACAGTAGTTATACCAGATATGTGCCCCTCACAGTAGTTATACCAGATATGTGCCCCTCACAGTAGTTATACCAGATATGTGCCCCTCACAGTAGTTATACCAGATATGTGCCCCTCACAGTACTATGCCCTGATATGTGCCCCCTCACACAGACCCATTGAAATGAATGGGTTTGGATTCAGTCTTGATGATATGCATTTTCTGCACACATCGCATCCAGTAGGAAAATTCGCTATTGAAAGAGGATTTAATCTGACATCACACGTGGAGGGCACCGCTGCATGCCATTTGTCGACACCAGACAAAGCAACCATGCGACGCTCAGCAAGTATCGCACATGGACCCTTCTGATTTGAAAATTGTTGGGTCTCAGAAATGTTTTTGCTCTTTCTCCGTGTCTGATCAGAAGAACCTGAGGGGGTCATTTATTATCCCAAAATACGCCTATATTTCAGGTGCAGTCGCCGCAATCTGCGACTTTGCCCCGCTCACGCCATGTCTAAATGAGTAGACATGGAAGGGGAGGGGCCGACAGGCCTGTATCATTCACCATTTTCTACGCCTGGTTTAGGGGTAGAAAATGATCTACATCTAGAACTGGAACATGTAGAACTGGCGGAGGATCCACCGAGGGTTATGTAGGGGCCGGCGCCTCTCCATAACTTCGGCGGAAGCACCGCCAGATATAAGGGTTATTAAGATCAGGGTCTAAAACACTGGTCTTAATAAATGACCCCCTGAGCAACACTTTTAACCAATTTACACGACACAAACCATATGCATTTTGTGATCTGCAAATTACGGATGACGTCCATGTGCCATCTACCTTTTTTTTGCAGACCCATTAACTAGCCTGCATGTTGGGGACCAGTATAGGACATGTCACATTCTCTATCCTTTGGGGAACAGACATACGGATGCAGAAAGCAAATTACTTCTATATGCTTTCCATATCCGTATGTCCGTTCTGCACAAAACAGAAAATGTGACACGTCCTATACTTCTCTACAAAATGCGGACTGCAGAGCCATTTAAGTCAATGGGTCTGCAAAAATATGCGGATCGCACATGGACCACATCCATATCTTGCCGATCCACGGACCGCAAAAAACATGAGTGTGGGCCAGGGCCAGTCACAGAAGGGCCAGAGGGGGACAGGGGTGATGGGTGGAGTAAAACAAATAACATACCAAGTGTCAAGTTCAGTGTCTGGCAGGGACAGTGGGCACAGGGGCCACCTCCAGTCCTCACTTACTTTCTCCTGAGTTGCTGGTTTGCTGCAGGCCTCACACATTAAGCACCAACTCTGAGGTGCTGAACAGCTAGGAGAGGACCAGATGTGGGTGAAGCGACCGATGGGTGCGACCACCATCAGTAGACGGGGGCGGAGCTACCGCCATCACTAGACGGGGGCGGAGCTATCGTCATCAGTAGACGGGGGCGGAGCTACCGTCATCACTAGATGGGGGCGGAGCTACATACACCGCGAAGTGGCTCAGCACAGGCCTGCCACAGGAGGCAGGGCGGTCACAGATACAGCTCAGGACGGGCTGCCCAGGCCCTGCTGCTCAGAGCTGTGGACGGCACAGCGCGTCCTCAGACTCAAGACAGTGAGCGGCAGATTGCCATGGGGGCCCCTTCTACATGCTGGATGGAGTTATGAATGGTGGAGCTGGGAGCTCTCTGCTTCACCATTAGAATATTTACCTGTCTGTGCGTCCTGTGGAGGGCCCCCTCCGACGCTGGGCCCCTGTGCAGCTGAACCGGCTGCACAGGCGGTATGTCCGCCCCTGTATACGGATGGATATGTACAGTATAGAGAATATACAGGAGGTATAAGGATGGATATGTACAGTATAGAGACTATACAGGAGGTATACTGATGGATATGTACAGTATAGATAATATACAGGAGGTATACGGATGGATATATACAGTATAGAGAATATACAGGAGGTATATGGATGGATATGTACAGTATAGATAATATACAGGAGGTATACGGATGGATATATACAGTATAGAGAATATACAGGAGGTATACGGATGTACAGTATTACTATCAAATGGTCCTATTGAAAAATACAAAGGTAGAAGGACATTTAGCAACAATGTCACAAGATGTTGCAATTGCGCCAAATTTCTTCAGAGTGTAAACTCCCCTGAAATACTAATATATTCCCTCCGATATATGAGGACAGATAATATAAGCAACAGCCGCAGGATCTGACAGTGTGTGAGCAAGATGAAGGCAACCAGTGGAAACCAGGGGCTCAGTGGTCACCACCACCAGACCCCAGCACGTGGCTCTCCAGGTGTTGGCAGCAGCAGGTACTATTGGGCAGGTATCAGACGCCCACCATTCTGATATTGATGACCTCTCTCGTATCCTATGGACTTCATTGCATTAGTGAATCTTGGCACCAGGGTCTAAATCAGATCTTGTAGCTGTCAGTGGGCATCCAGATCCAGCATGACCAGAGCCATATCTCCAGCACGGGACTGTCCAACCAGACTTTACCCCAGCATCACACCACAGGCCCTTGACACCATTGCAAGATATTAACCAGTAGCTGCAGGCGCCGGGCTCATACACTGGGTATATCCTTCAGAATATAATTTATCTTCTATGTACTGAAGTTACACAACAAAGAAAGAAAAATATGTGGCAAATTCTGGTAAATGTGTGCAGAATCTGCTGCCTATTCCCAGAGCTCCCTGCAGATTCTATGGCTGATTTCACCCTTTGCTTTGCAAATAGAATGTGTCAAACCGTTGGCCTAATAGTCAAGTTAATGAATCAAAAAGCTGCCGAAAAAAGTCCGCTGCATGTGAACGGTATTTTTGGAACAGTACTGAACTGTTCTTTGTGCAGAATTTTTGGTGCCGACTGAATCCACAGTGAAAATCCACTACAAATCTGCAGAACGTGGACTTACCTGAAATGTATGTAAATATTCATGGTCCAGGAACTTCCTCAATGAATTACAGCATTGCAGAGCAGACTTGTGATTTTTTTACATTTTGTATTTTCTTTTTTTTGTAGCAGTGAATAGACACCATGAGCGCATTCAGCTCTCCTCCCCGGCAAGGCTTCTGGAACATTGACTATCTGGCACGGGGACCTCTGTCAGCGTTTGTTCTGAAGGAGCAGCACAATGGGTCATCAAGGTAATGTCCTCTGTGATTGCAAACATTTAGAAGACATTGTTGGAGCAGAGTTACATAAACCCAGTGACAGCTGGCGACATCCATATCTTACATTGTTAAATCTGCTCTGCCTCAGAGGGAAGCACCTGCGGGGCCGCCTGACCCCTGTTACTGGACTCAAAATGTCTATAAAATCTAAGGAATAAGGAAAATGGAAAGAAACAGAATAAAGCGCTCACACCTTCTCCTGAAAGGCAAAACTACAAGCTTCTGTGTCCCAAAGCAACAATGACCCCATCTGCTTCTTATAACGCTAGAAGAGGGGTCTTCAGACCCGCGTAGGCACCAGGTGCAATAGCACCCCCTATAGCTACTTGCATCTGATCATGTCTGCTGGGAATAACTCCTAACATTCAAGGACGCCATACCCAGGTGTGCACCACCAATGAGGCCAGGTGAGGCAGCACCCGGCAGGGGCAAGAGGGGGGCAGCTGAAGGGCCATGGGCTGAAGGGAAGGGGGTAGGTTAAGAAATTGGTATTGGGGAGGGATGGGAACCATTTCAGTTTTCGCCTCAGGCAACAGAAAGGCTAGGTGCACCCTTGGCCATACCCACCATGCCAGTGCCTATCGGGAAGAAACTAGGGCATCCAGAGGAAACCCATGCAAACACAGGGAGAGAGCACCAACTCCATGCAGATGTTTCGATTCAAACCCCGGACCCCAGAGCTGCAAGGCACCAGTGCTAACCACTACCATAAAGATGAGACCCTTCTCAGGGCTGTAGTCTGGCTGAGATGCGTCAAATCAGTTTCTCTGCTGTGGGTGACGACTCTGTCTTTTGGGGGTCCTTCGATTAACTCCAAGAAACTCTGGTTCGGCAGTACGATAGGGGTGCTTACCAACATGAACATCTGCATGGACTGTGACGTGGGGATCTCCAGCCTAGGCGAGACCACAACTCCCATTATGAAATCTAAGCCAGAGCTGATGATACTTCAAAATATTCACTAGGGAATTTTGTGACATTGAAAGAATGGAGTCTACCAAGGTTACTCACCATGTCAAAATGGCCTCTTTCGAGTGGGTCCCTACTCTAAATTGGTGCAACACCACATGGCGACCTCAACGACACAGCAAACCCAGCGGCCCAACAACACCCCTGATGTCAGGCTAAGACCTCCTGGCCCTCGGTCTCACCAGCCCACAGTTGCACAATGTGAACACAGTGAAACCGAGTAGTGATTAACCCTTATATCTCCTGCAAAAGAGCCCTACTCTAATTTAATGCAGCGCCACATGGTGACCACCGATAACGCCAACTGCGGCCGCCAGGCAGCACTGCCCCATGTGAACAGGTCTGGAATATTTGCAGCTCTGTCTCCAAAGTTTATACAATTGTGATAAAACTGCAGAGAAATGGTGGGTTAAACCCATTAACTTACTGGTGACACACTGCACACATTTATAGCACTGGGGCTGAGCGCTGAAAATGTATGGTGTGGGGACAGAGATGGCCCCCACTATCCGCTATAGGCGCCACCTGAATGTCACCATGAACCTGCTGGAAGCATTATACAATGCAATACAGAAGCGCTCGGCGAGAGTTCAGGATTGCATCATGCAACGACCGCAGCTTCTGCAAATACTATTAAATATGGATCTGATGTGTTACTGTAAAATCAGCACACGGGGGACAAATAACCGTAAGATAATCCATTCACTGCGGGACAATGGGAGCAGATGTGTCGGGCCGCAGAGTTCAGAGCCGTTCATCATTGCCACAGAGCTGCGCTTACCAGAGATATTGAGGCTACGGTGTCGTTATAGGGCACGTCCACGGCAGCCGGTGTATGTGACGCAGCCGAGAGCGCTCACTGTCCACCCCAAGGAGAACAGAACAACAAGCTCTTAAAGGGCAATTGCACAATTAATCGAAAAATGAATGCTGCAATACACACGCCCTACGTGTGGCATATACAGTATGCTCCCGGCAACGTATACATAGGGCCTCATTCACCCATAAGTGTCACTATCACCCCCGTCAGGCTCATTGGCACACCATTTTTTACCCGTATTAACACACAGTGCACATTTTATTCCAATGGACATTAATGTGTGAGTGTCTGTAATGGACCGTTTCAGCAGACAAGGGGTTAAAATCCGTTTAGGCGATATGCCCCTTTCTGAGAGACAGGCATAGCTACTGCAGAACACCAAACTCCCGAACTGGATACAAAATAGCACTCCAAACTGGAACCTCGCGAATAGCTGCTAGCGGACGAACAGGAAAAGCATACAATCGGCTTACACTCCTGGCAATCAGTCTATAACAGCATACAGGGAATCCCCCCAATAACGAGACAAGGCTCCGTGTTGAGGGTCAAGCAGTGCTCTGACTGTACTTCAGGTACAGCCTCTTTTATTCCTAAAAAACAAACATAGTACTGCCCACAGGGTTTTGAAATCCAACCAATCAATATCTTACAACACACACAATGCAAGTACAGCAACCAATCGTTCACGCCCCCCTAGAGGACCAGAAGGGAGACTGCGACACAGAACAGATACAACACATCCCCACAATGCATCATGGTTTCCTCCTCTCTGTCCCAGAGACAACCGAGGGCAATCCAATTATCTCTCAGGACAAAGGGGAGATCGCCAATACACACGTGGAGACAACAGGACAGACATCACCATTTAAACACACAATGGGATAATGGGACAATAGAACCACACCCAGCATATTCCTCCCAAGCTGACAAGTTACACTTATTATAAATTGTTACAACTTTGTGAGGTTACATTGTCCATACATATAACTTACATCAATTTAAACAGTATAACTTGGGGACAAACCTATCCAAAATTCACTTGAATAGGTTCACGGGTTTAAAAGTTAGCAAAAGTATCTCAAAGGGCCGTAATCCTGGGGCAGGAGGCTGGCAAACAGCCCCCTCCAAAACCCAGTGGCGAGGTTGGTTTCGCCACACATCTCCCCCCCCCCCCCCCCCACCAGGGAAGACTAACCAGATACCTGACCTCACGCCGGTCGGTACCTGAGTTAGTCTGGCAGCCCACCCACAACCAAATACTGGACCTGTTGAATTTAGTAGCCTGTCTCTGTCCAGTGAATCCACCAAAGTTATATTGGTAGCTGGTACTCCCGGTCTCTGAGTTGCTCCCTGGCTTGGAGTGGAGGTTGCTTTGTGGGCAGGTATCAGCGGTACTCTGCCCTGGTGCCAGCGTTACCACGGAAGAAGCCTGGTTGGAGTCTGCTTGTTGGAAGGGGAAACCGACTGTCTCCCCTTTGGCTAAACAGCCCTGTTGCTGGGGGGCAGGACCGACTGTCCCTACCCCCTGTGCTGTAAGTGCCGAGACCACGGTCCCATCTGCACTGTTGTGGGGCTTACTGTCTCCCCCTGGTGCGTTAAGCTGCCGCTGGGGAGAGGGGATAACGAGCTCCTCTCCCATACATACTTCCAGCCGCTGGGGAGGGCGACAGACCGCCTCCGCTCCCAATACAGTGTCCTGCTGCTGGGGAAAGGAGACTGGGCTCTCTATTCCCTGTAGGACACTCTGCCACTGGGGGACAGGACCGACTGTCTCTGTCCCCTGTAACTCCGCCTGCCGCTGGGGAATGGAGACTGGGCTCCCAATTCCCAAAAAATCATGCTGCTGCTGGGGGGCAGGAACAACTACCTCTGCCCCCTGTAACTCAGCCTGCCGCTGGGGAGGGAGGACGTTGCTCTCCTCTCCCTGCATTTCACACTGCCTTCCCGGCATATCACTCTGCTGCTGAGGGGCAGGAACAACTACCTCTGCCCCCTGTAACTCAGCCTGTCGCTGGGGAGGGAGGATGCTGCTCTCCTCTACCTGCATTTCACACTGCCTTCCCGGCATATCACTCTGCTGCTGGGGGGCAGGAACAACTACCTCTGCCCCCTGTAACTCAGCCTGCCTCTGGGGAGGGAGGACGCTGCTCTCCTCTCCCTGCACTTCACACTGCCGCTGGGGAATGGAGACTGGGCTCCCACTGTCCCGCAACTGTAACTTCCGATGGAGGTCCACCCAACGTGGCAGCTGACCGTCACCTTCAGCCCGGTATAGTAGGGTCTTGAACACTAGACTCCTCACGAACTTCACGTATTTCTCAGCTGGATTGGGTCCGAAGAAGTTCAGCCGCAACCACATCATACGGTCAAATTCCTCAATAGAGTATCTGTACTCCACTGCTGGTTCCATCCTGGTGCTTTTAGGGTCGCTGTACTGAGACATGCGTTGCCCTTAAGTTGCAAAATCCAAAGAAATGGTGTCTCCTGTAGCTGTCCTTCTGGCTGTAGGAACGATCCCGTTGCTTGCCACCAATTGTAACAGACCGTTTCAGCAGACAAGGGGTTAAAATCAGTTTAGGCGATATGCCCCTTTCTGAGAGACAGGCACAGCTACTGCAGAACACCAAACTCCCGAACTGGATACAAAATAGCACTCCAAACTGGAACCTCGCGAATAGCTGCTAGCGGACGAACAGGAAAAGCATCCAATCGGCTTACACTCCTGGCAATCAGTCTCTAACAGCATACAGGGAATCCCCCCAATAACGAGACAAGGCTCCGTGTTGAGGGTCAAGGAGTGCTCTGACTGTACTTCAGGTACAGCCTCTTTTATTCCTAAAAAACAAACATAGTACTGCCCACAGGGTTTTGAAATCCAACCAATCAATATCTTACAACACACACAATGCAAGTACAGCAACCAATCGTTCACGCCCCCTAGAGGACCAGAAGGGAGACTGCGACACAGAACAGATACAACACATCCCCACAATGCATCATATTTTCCTCCTCTCTGTCCCAGAGACAACCGAGGGCAATCCAATTATCTCTCAGGACAAAGGGAAGATCGCCAATACACACTTGGAGACAACAGGACAGACATCACCATTTAAACACACAATGGGATAATGGGACAATAGAACCACACCCAGCATATTCCTCCCAAGCTGACAAGTTACACTTATTATAAATTGTTAGATCTTTGTGAGGTTACTGTCACGGAATGTGTACAGGTAACAAGGCAAAGCAACATGTATAAACGACTCGCTGGATCCAAAAACTAAGGAACCAAGGGAGACCCCTGCAGAAGACCTGGCACTTTCCCTGGCTGCTCAGCCTATGCAAAGATCCTAATGGTGGAGGTTTGCATATCCACGAACCTTGACTATAAAGCCCTGAGCACCCTACTATAGTGAGGGGACACGACCACCGGCTCCCTACACAAGACACGGAGGGAGTCAGGGTCATCTGGGATCCAGCAAACAGATATTAACATATAAAAGTACACTTAGCTTTGAAGCAAACAGGAGGACAGATCAGCGTGCACACACACTCCAGGAAGTAATATAAGCCGCCCAGAAAAGCATTCTGGGGAGGCATTTAAAGGGAAGCAATTAAGACATGACAGCTGAGAGAGGCTGACGAGAGGAGGAGCTGAATACCACAACACAGAAATTCAAGGAGGAGGTTCTGAAAGGCCTCTGTCAGAGCTTCTCAGCTGTCTGGTTGTGACAGTACCCCTCCCTCTACGAGTGGACTCCGGACACTCAGAACCCACCTTCTCAGGATGGGACCTATGGAATGCCCTGATGAGACGAGAGGCCTTAATGTCTGTCACTGGGACCCACATCCTCTCCTCAGGACCATACCCCTCCCACTGAACAAGGTACTGAAGAGAACCGCGGACAAGACGAGAATCCACAATCCTAGAGACCTGAAATTCAAGATTCCCATCAACCATAATCGGAGGAGGAGGCAAAGGCGAGGGTACAATGGGTTGAACATAAGGTTTCAATAAGGACTTATGAAAAACATTATGGATCTTCCAAGTCTGAGGAAGATCAAGACGGTATGCAACAGGATTGATGACAGACAGGATTTTGTAAGGCCCAATAAACCTAGGACCCAACTTCCAGGAGGGAACCTTCAATTTGATATTCTTGGTAGACAACCACACCAGATCACCAACATTCAGGTCCGGACCAAGCACACGTCTCTTATCAGCCACACGCTTATATCTCTCACTCATGCTCTTTAGATTATCTTGAATCTTTTGCCAAATAGATGACAAAGACGAGGAGAATCTGTCCTCATCAGGTAAACCAGAAGACCCCTCTCCCGAGAAAGTCCCAAACTGTGGATGAAACCCATATGCACCAAAAAATGGTGACTTATCAGAGGACTCCTGACGACGGTTATTTAAAGCAAACTCAGCAAGGGACAAAAAAGAACACCAATCCTCTTGATTCTCCGCCACAAAACAACGCAGATATGTCTCCAGATTCTGATTGACGCGCTCTGTCTGGCCATTCGACTGCGGGTGGAAAGCAGAAGAGAATGACAACCGAACCCCCAAGCGAGAACAGAAAGCCTTCCAGAATCTGGAAACAAACTGCGTGCCCCTATCAGAGACTATGTCTGAAGGAATACCGTGCAACTTGACAATGTGATCAACAAATGCCTGCGCCAGCGTCTTAGCATTGGGCAAACCAGGAAAAGGGATGAAATGCACCATTTTGCTAAAACGGTCCACCACCACCAGAATCACAGTCTTCCCCGAGGAACGAGGCAGGTCCGTGATAAAGTCCATGGACAGATGTGTCCAAGGACGGGAAGGAATGGGTAAGGGAAGGAGAGGACCTGATGGCCGTGAATGAGGGACCTTGGCACGAGCGCAAGTCTCGCAGGCTGCCACAAAACCCTCAACCGACTTACGAAGCGCAGGCCACTAGAAATCTCCGAGCGATGAGATCCAGTGTGGCTCTTACCCCCGGGTGCCCAGCAAGGACCGTATCGTGGTGTTCTGTAAAAAACTTGTGTCTTAAAGCGAGAGGCACAAACAACCTCCCAGGAGGACAAAGATCAGGAGCCTCTGACTGGGCTGCCTGCACCTCTGCCTTCAATTCAGGAGAGACCACCACACCTTCAGCCAAAATGGGACCCGGGTCTTCAAAATTCCCGCCTCCCGGAAAACAACGTGACAGGGCATCTGCCTTCACATTCTTAACTCCAGGGCGGAACGTGACAACAAAATTAAACCTAGAAAAGAACAACGACCATCTGGCCTGTCTCGGGTTCAGACGCTTGGCTGACTCCAAGTAGGCCAGATTTTTATGGTCAGTAAATACGGTAATAGGGTGTCTGGCCCCCTCTAGCCAATGGCGCCATTCCTCAAAAGCCAACTTGATGGCCAACAATTCCCTATCTCCCACATCGTAATTTCTCTCTGCGGAGGAGAGTTTTCTTGAGAAAAAGGCACACGGTCGCCAATTGGCAGGAGAGGAACCCTGAGACAAGACCGCCCCCACACCCACCTCAGAAGCATCAACCTCAACTATGAAGGGTAATGAAACATCAGGTTGCACCAAGATGGGAGCGGAAGCAAAACTCTCCTTGATATCAGAAAAGGCCTTACGCGCCTCTACTGACCAAGAAGAAAAATCTACCCCCTTTCTGGTCATATCAGTGAGTGGTTTAACAATAGAAGAATAATTCAAAATGAACTTCCTGTAATAATTGGCAAAGCCCAAAAAACGCATCAGCGCCTTTTGATTCTCAGGAAGCTCCCACTCAAGCACAGCGCGGACCTTCTCGGGGTCCATGCGAAAACCAGAAGCGGAGAGAAGAAACCCCAGAAATTGAATTTCTGGAACCGCAAACACACATTTTTCCAGTTTCGCATATAATTTATTCTCCCGCAGGATGAGCAAGACCTGACGTAAATGTTCCTTATGAGTTTTGAAATCGGGAGAAAAAATCAAAATGTCATCCAAATACACCAATACAAATTTTCCCATCAAATGATAAAAAATGCTGTTCACGAAATGCTGAAAAACGGCTGGGGCATTCATCAACCCAAAAGGCATAACCAAATTCTCAAAATGGCCCTCAGGGGTATTGAAGGCCGTCTTCCATTCGTCCCCTTCTCTGACCCTGACCAGGTTGTATGCCCCTCTTAAATCTAATTTGGAAAAGACTTTAGCCCCAACAACCTGGTTAAACAGGTCCGGGATCAGAGGAAGCGGATAAGGGTCACGAATTGTGATATTGTTCAGCTCCCTGAAATCCAGACAAGGTCTTAAAGAACCATCTTTTTTCTTAACAAAGAAAAAAACAGCGGCAACAGGTGACTTCGAGGGTCGTATGTGTCCTTTTCTCAGACTCTCAGAGATATAAGCACGCATAGCGATCCTCTCAGGTTGGGAAAGATTGTATAAACGAGATTTAGGCAGCTTGGCGTCTGGGATGAGATTAATAGGGCAATCGTACTCCCTGTGCGGGGGCAAATCCTGAACTCCACTCTCAGAGAAGACATCCGAAAATTCAGAGAGAAAAGATGGTACAGTCTTAGTAGCAACCTCAGAAACAGATGTCGTGAGGCAATTCTCTCTGCAAAAGTCACTCCAACCATTTATTTGCCTTGCTTGCCAATCAATGGTGGGGTTATGTTTAGTGAGCCAGGGTAGCCCCAACACTAGAGGAGTCGGCAAACCGCTAAGGACGAAACATGACACATCCTCAACATGAGCATCACTCACAATTAAACGGATATTGTGAACTATGCCCTTTAATGACTTCTGAGAAAGTGGAGCGGAATCGATAGAAAACACAGGAATATCCTTTCTCAAAGCGCACACCTGGAAACCATGAGTTATCGCAAAATGATTATCAATGAGATTAACCGCTGCTCCACTATCCACAAAAATCTCACAAAAAATGTTCTTGCTCTCTAGCGCCACCCTAGCCGGCAGGACAAAACGGGAACTACAAGCAAACGGAAAATCTTCAATTTCCGCCTCAATCCTGCCAATAGTAACAGACGGAACATTTTTCAAAGATTTTTTCCTCTTTGTTTCTTTATTATACCCAGAGAACTGCCTGAATCTCCTAGAGGGACAAATATTTGCCAAATGATTAATACCTCCACAACAAAAACAAACCCTCTCATGCGGGCTGAATCTTCTATTGTCAGAAGCAATCAACCCCAGCTGCATGGGCTCCTGCTCAGAAGGGGCTGACAGCGACTGAGACGCCTGCGCAGAGAATGGGACCGCTGCACAGTCCTGGGACCGAGTATGACAGGAAAGAGAGATCTCTCCTCTCTCTCTAAGACGCCTGTCAATACGAACGGCCTGAGACATAGCAGAGTCCAAAGAAATAGGCCTTTCATGAAAGGCAAATGCATCTTTCAATCCCTCTGAAAGACCATGGCAAAATTGACTTCGGAGTGCAGCATCATTCCAACCAGTATCAGCTGCCCAACTCCGAAATTCGAAATTCTGAGCAGTATATTTCTGCGGATTGTTTACCCTGGCATAGGAGACGTAGTCTAGACTCCGCCAGAGCAATACGATCCGGATCATCATATATCTGACCCAGGGCTAAAAAGAATTCATCCACTGAACGGAGGGGCCGTGCCCCCTCCGGCAGCGAAAAGGCCCAGGACTGAGCGTTACCCCTGAGCAGCGATATAATGATCCCCACCCTCCGTTCCTCATCACCAGAAGAATGGGGAAGAAGGCGAAAATGGAGTTTGCAAGCCTCTCTAAAACGCACAAAATTCTCACTACCCCCGGAGAACGTATCCGGGAGCGAGATCTTAGGCTCAGAACAAGCTCCATGAACGCAAGCTGAACCGGTCACTTGAAGCTGAGACAAAGTCTTACGGAGGTCAGCTACCTCCAATGAAAGACCCTGGAAGCGTTCAGCCAAAAGTGAAACCGGATCCATGCTTAAGACGGTTTTGGCGGCTTATAATGTCACGGAATGTGTACAGGTAACAAGGCAAAGCAACATGTATAAACGACTCGCTGGATCCAAAAACTAAGGAACCAAGGGAGACCCCTGCAGAAGACCTGGCACTTTCCCTGGCTGCTTAGCCTATGCAAAGATCCTAATGGTGGAGGTTTGCATATCCACGAACCTTGACTATAAAGCCCTGAGCACCCTACTATAGTGAGGGGACACGACCACCGGCTCCCTACACAAGACACGGAGGGAGTCAGGGTCATCTGGGATCCAGCAAACAGATATTAACATATAAAAGTACACTTAGCTTTGAAGCAAACAGGAGGACAGATCAGCGTGCACACACACTCCAGGAAGTAATATAAGCCGCCCAGAAAAGCATTCTGGGGAGGCATTTAAAGGGAAGCAATTAAGACATGACAGCTGAGAGAGGCTGACGAGAGGAGGAGCTGAATACCACAACACAGAAATTCAAGGAGGAGGTTCTGAAAGGCCTCTGTCAGAGCTTCTCAGCTGTCTGGTTGTGACAGTTACATTGTCCATACATATAACTTACATCAATTTAAACAGTATAACTTGGGGACAAACCTATCCAAAATTCACTTGAATAGGTTCAGGGGTTTAAAAGTTAGCAAAAGTATCTCAAAGGGCCGTAATCCTGGGGCAGGAGGCTGGCAAACAGCCCCCTCCAAAACACTGTGGCGAGGTTGGTTTCGCCACAGTGTCCCTTGGTCCCTGAGCCTTTTATTGGAGGTACGCATCAGGTAATACTCCTGACATCAATACCTGACCAGAGGCTCCTACAAAAAAGGGCTAATGCCTCCAACCACATTGTGCATAGAAAGGACTTTCCTATTTGAAAATACATAAATCCTATTTAAAAATCCCACAAATAAGGGGGAACTAGATGGTGTCACCGCCAGTTCTGTGAGAAGATCTGGCAGACGTTTTTCTCTACCTCTTTGTTTTGGTTTCACTTTCTCATCTCCTTTCCTTCTGCCAGGTGTCACTTATTTTGACTAATCGTCTTCCTTTATAATCCCCCCCATACTGCCTCACTTTGCGGTTTATACTACTTCCTGGATGAGGTGTTCACTGCTGGAGGCTGCTTCTGCTGCTACTTGTTCAGATAAGTCTTTCACTTTATTGTATTTCCTTGCTGACTTGATTCTAGGTGACCCTGACTCCGTCCGTATTAAGTGCAGGGAGCCGGTGGTCGTGTCCCCTCACTATTATAGGGTTTTCAGGTGTCACACAGTATTAGGTACGCGGGCATGCAATCGTCTACCATACAGACCCTTGTGCACAGCAGTCAGGGAGAGCTCTTAGGGTTTTATAAGGCTCACCTATAAGCTCCTTAGTTTGGGATCAAGCCAGTCGCTCGTTTATTTATATGTTCCAGCTATCTGCAAACTTCATCCGTGACAGATGGCCAAAACCAAGATCCAGTGTAGGACATCTGTGGAGTGAGGGCAGCGAGCTGACAACTTATCCGGGCACATTTCTGATTCACAAACGCAGTTGTCATCTTCTCAGCCATTTATATGAGATGCTAAAGAAAAAAAAAAAACGATAGAAATTGTAACAATGTAACCCTGGCCAGAAGCAGAACCTGCGGCCTGTGTTACACAACCATCAGGGCAACCAAGAGATGACGTATAATATGTGGATGAGAGACTTGATATTAGGATTACAGAGTAGCAACTATGTCCTAAATAAATAAACAAATATATATATAAACAAGGCAAGTGAGGCTTTAGAAACCACTGCTTTAGGCTTTGTTCACATCACCGTTCAGCCTTTCCGTTCTCCTGCTCCGTTTAGGGGCAGGAGAACGGAAAGGACGGATAAGCACATAACTGACGCCAAACTGAGTCAAACGGAGCCTGAGGACCCCATAGACTGTAATGGGGTCCGTTATGTTTCCGCTCAGAAGATGATTTTTAAGCGGAGACAAAATCATCTTCTGAGCGGAAACATAACGGACCCCATTATAGTCTATGGGGTCCTAAGGGCTCCGTTTGACTCAGTTTGGCGTCAGTTATGTGCTTATCCGTCCTTTCCGTTCTCCTGCCCCTAAACGGAGCAGAAGAATGAAGTCTTATCTGCAGCTGTCACCCAGCTTTCCCAGAAGCAGAAACTATTAGCATTTTCTTTTTTCTTGATTTCAACAACTTTACTAAATTGTACGACATACAGTTTATTATTCACTGGGGATTGTTTGATTTTAGGTGGAAATGTTCCATAAAGAGGTTGCCTTGTGATAACAGCCCCTCTCCGAGACCCCCTCTATGAACCAGAAGAGGTAGTCACTGTGTGACTCAGGCCGCTGTATGGCCCCCATGTAATACTAGCTTCCTCCAGGGGGGCAGGACAGGGTGGCGGACTGATATTATTAAAGGGGTTGTCTCTTTGAATAGTAGAGATTTATGGACTAAATACAGGGAAGTGCCCTAGTTGTTCCTTTTTATAAATTCCTCTGTATGGGAGGCCAGTGTTCTCTGCTGGTCATGTGCAGATTTGCCGCCACTCACATGATACATAGGATTTCTACAAATGATTGGCCAAAATGTAGCACATGACCTAGAGAGAGACGGCCTTATATAATAAAAAGATATAACCTGCAGTTTTGGGTGAAAGTCCTGCACACGGGTGATGCTCTGACTGCAGAGACCCCTTCCATCACCCGTTACAGCTGGGCCATGCTCGAAGTGACTATACACTGAGCCTGCAGTGGCCACTAGAGGAGAAATGTGGTATTACATGGTGCCATCCAAAGGAATATATGGTTGAGTGGCGCAGAGCTAGGGATGCCCTTTGCAGCAGCTCACCACTCTGTCTAATAGGGGGGGATGCCTAAAGTATTAGGCGTCCTAATAGGGTAGATAAATAATAATTAGTGTTGAACGAATCAAAGCCAAATTAATTCACTGTGATCCGAATTTGATTCTCCGCAAAGCTGAATTTCCTCGCACTTCGCGGTAACCAATCTATTTTTCCTGAAATGGCGATTTAAAAAAAACAAACCTCATCCATTTGCACGTGAAGAAGCCGTTGCAGCCATCTTGATTGCAGAAACCATGGGATAACTCGCACAGAGTGGCGTAATGCCCGCACGCCGTGGGCATTGATCTCAATGGCCGCAACGAGCTCTATGCGAGCAAATGGATAAGGTGGGTGTTTATTTATTGTACCCTGATTAACCCCCTGAAAGGCCAAATTGTAGCCTCTGACCCCGCAATCCGCGATGAACCCAGCATGTGAGGGGTTCACTGACAAGGGGCGGCGCAATCTACATACAAACGAACGCACTTCATAACGAAGTAACTCGTCACAAATGAAATTTCTTTGTGAAATTCGGCAAAGCAACTAATTAAAATTTTTCATAACTTTGCTTATCACTAATAATAATAATAATCTTCATTTATATAGTGCCAAGGACTGTTCTGATGGGACCACCATCCCGTGTGGGTGCTACATGACATGACAAGCCCCTCAAACCCTGGGACTGATGACTGCGGAGGAGACCTGATGAGCAGCGCGCACATCTGCTGGACGCAGTATCACGGCTGGTCCTTTTGGCTCATGTATCCCCCCCTCAGTAGATATCCACAGAAGGTGATGAAACAGGAGCCGAGGCGGGATAAAGACAAGAATTCATGTTTATAACATTTCCAATTACTCCGGGAAACTAAATGGACTAAAGCCATTAAGAGTAAATGGACTGTTGGGTGATATGATAAGTGCTGATCAGGAAGCACCATGCAATCAGAGAGAGTGAGGGTCTGCGGAGCGGGGGCTGTACAGAATTGGACAAGAAAAAAAAGTCTATAGAATTATTAAACATAAAACTGCAAGAAAACGTAAAGTGAACTCTTTGGAATGATGTCGATTTCTGCCCTGATTACTAGTAAAATGTGTTCTGATTGTATCAAAGTCACAGTTCTAATGAAACTAATAACACGCGGCCAGTTGGACCGTTCAGGTCTTTTATTGAGCACATTGAGTAATAAGTAACAAAGCAATGGGGGAATAATAAGTAAACCCTGGAATGTAATAACCGACAGATCCTCGTGCGGGAGAGTCACCTTCACCAACTGTATCCTGTGACTGCGAATAGATTTGCACAACATTGAGGAGGAATCTTTCTTGAACCATTCCTCACGGCAAATGTGTCTCAGTTCAGGACTGTTTCTGCGATGCCTCGTGTGCGCAGTCCTGTCCTTGTGATGCCACAGTATCTTCACAAATCATAATTCTTCGGGGGAAATTCCCTGAGGAAGCTGACACGAACCACGCGTTTGGTTTCGTTTTTTGGAGGCGCACACTTCCTGGTCTGTATACTATTATTAGAGACGAGCAAATTTATAGAAAATTCGATTCGGCTGCTTCGTCGAATTTTACAAAAAAATTCACTTTGTGACGAATTACTTTGTCATGAATTGCAATTTTTTCGTAAGTAGCGGGTGCAATGACAAGGAGCTGCGATAGCACCGCCCCCCTCATTGTACCCCTTCATAAATGATCACGGCATCTGAGTGTAAAATTAACAATAACTCAAACTTACCGCCTCCATTTGCTCGCGACGGGCCGGCGTGATGATGTAATTTCACGCCGGATGGGATTTCGACCGAGATCTTCAAGCAAGATGGAGGCTGGCAGCCCGTCGTGAGCAAATGGAGGCGGTAAATTAGATTTTTTTTGTTCTTTATACTTTTTCACGTTAAATTGATTCACTGACATGAAGCACAAGGAGATTCGGCCTCGAAATTTATCCTGAAATTAGGATCGAATTCCACTTTGTGGCATTCGATTCGCTCATCTCTAACTATGATGTACTATTTGCAGTACATATTTTGGTTTATACTTATATTCGCTGCTTACATTACCGTCTATGTGGCCTATGTTGTGGCTCCTCCGTGTGGCTGATCTGTCGATATCATATTAATTTTAACTTAATCACAAAGTTAAGGTCTGAACTTGGCCATTCCTGAAGGCAAATGCACAACATGTTTCGAGAAAAAAAGAAAAAAAAAAGCATAGCAGTTTTTTTATTTTTATTAATTGAAAGGGTTAATGGTAATTCTCTGGCAAAGAAGAGCTTAGTTTTACATTCCCTGGTGGTCTAGGAGTGTGAAGGGGTCAATGGTAAATTTAGATTCCTCCTTCTGCCCTCTAGGAAATTTACAGTGCCTTGCAAAAGTATTCACCCCCTTGACTTTTTTTGTATTTTGGTGCCTCATAAACTGGAATTAACATGGATTGTTTGAGGATTTGCATCATGTCATTTACAGAACATGCCGACAACTGTGAAGATGTTTTTTTATTTTTTTATTGTGAAGCAGAACTATTCACCCCCCTAAAGACAGTACTTTGTAGAGGCCCCTTTTGCGGCAATCACAGCTCCAAGTCGCTCTGGATAAGTCTCTATGAGCAGTCGCCACATCTGACCGCTGGGATTGTTGCCTGTTCCTCCTTGCAGAACGGCTCCGGCTCCTTCAGGTCGGATGTTTGCGCTTGTGAACAGCAATCTTTACGTCTGACCACAGATCTTCTATTGGACTGAGATCTGGGCTGTGACTCGGCCATTCCAACACATTTACATGTTTCCCCTTAAACCCTTCAAGCAGGGGCGGACACAGACAGCAGAGGACCCCTGTGCAAAGTATGTACCTGGGCCCCCCCCCCCCCCCCCAAAAAAAAAAAAACACCCACACAGATATAAATATATACGTGCAAAATAAAAAATACATCTTGATAATATGGGTCAATATGTTTATATATTTTTTTCATACTAGGTCACGCCTCTAACTCCTCCCAAGGCCAGCACATAGTAGTAACGCCCACACTATGCCCCCTTCACAGCAATTATGCCCAGATATGTGCCCCTCACAGTAGCTATGCCCAGATATGTGCCCCTCACAGTAGCTATGCCCAGATATGTGCCCCTCACAGTAGCTATGCCCAGATATGTGCCCCTCACAGTAGCTATGCCCAGATATGTGCCCCCTCACAGTAGCTTTGCCCACACTATGCCCCCTTCACAGCAATTATGCCCAGATATGTGCCCCTCACAGTAGCTATGCCCAGATATGTGCCCCTCACAGTAGCTATGCCCAGATATGTGCCCCTCACAGTAGCTATGCCCAGATATGTGCCCCTCACAGTAGCTATGCCCAGATATGTCCATCTTACCTTCTCATCTGACCGCTTGCACAAACCTGTTTGCCAACATAAAACACTTCCTTCCCAAACACAAACAGACACCTCATGCCCTCTCCTATTCTCATCTATTAACACTTTCTCTGCTTCTCCTTACTGCTGGTGATATCTCTCCAAATCCAGGACCCCCTCAGCAAATCCCCATTATCACCTCCATGTCCCACTACAAATCTCCTTCTACAAATTCCTGCAACCCCTTAAACCTAATTACCATTCCTCTGACCCCTGTGCCTTTGGTTCCTCTTGCAGGAGCATTATGGAACGCGCGCTCCGTCTGTAACAAACTGTCATACATCCATGAACTGTTCATCTCTCAAAACCTTTCCTTTCTGGGTCTCACAGAGACATGGCTGACACCCTCAGACACCACCTCCCCTGCTGCACTCTCTTATAGTGGATTTCAATTCACTCACACCCCCCGCCCTGGCTGCAAACATGGTGGAGGAGTTGGTCTTCTCCTATCAGACACCTGCTCCTACAGCCCAACTCCACTGCCACCCTCCATTATGCTCACCTCATTTGAAGTACACTCTGTTCGCATCTACTCTCCCTCCAACCTTCAAGTAGCAGTCATTTACCGCCCCCCAGGCCCAGCCACCACATTTCTTGACCACTTTAACACCTGGCTACTACACTTTCTTTCTGCCGACATCCCCACTATCATCATGGGTGACTTCAACATCCCTATTGACACCTGCCACTCGGCCGCCTCTAAACTCCTGTCGCTCTCTTCCTCCTTCGGCTTATCACAGTGGTCTTCAGCTCCCACCCACAGAGATGGTCACACTCTGGATCTGATCTTTTCCCGCCTCTGCTCCCTATCTAACCTTTCTAATTTGCCTCTCCCCCTATCCGACCACAATCTACTCTCCTTCTCTTCATTGGTCTCTTCTGTAGCCCCCCCGGTCCACACACTAGCACACCCCCGCAGGAACCTCAAACAGCTTGACTTTTGCTTGCTTTCTGACTCTCTTCTCCCACTCTCTACCATCTGTTGCCTCCAAGACCCAGAAGCTGCTACCACCCTATATAACACCACATTAAGTACAGCTCTGGACACTGTTGCCCCCCTCACACACAACAAAATCCGGAAAATCAACAGACAACCCTGGCACACCAACCTGACCAAAAAACTCAGACAAGCTTCCAGGGCTGCTGAGCGGCAATGGAAGAAATCCCATTCTAAAGATCATTTCACCGCATACAAGCAATCCCTCCTCATATTTAAATCCTCACTCGCTGATGCAAAACAGGCTTACTTCTCATCTCTCATATCTTCCCTGTCCCACAGCCCTAAACAACTTTTTAACACTTTTAATTCCCTTCTCCGTCCCCCAGCACCCCCACCCTCTCCTCTCTTCTCAGCTGAGGACTTTGCCAAATATTTCAAACAAAAGATAGTCCACATCAGAGAAAGCTTTACTACACAGTCCCCACAGACCCTCTACACAACTGCTCGGTCCTCTTCTCCCAAAACCCACTTCTCTACCATTACAGAAGGTAAACTCTCCACTCTACTCTCCAAATCTCATCTGACCACCTGTGCACTTGACCCAATCCCATCCCACCTCATCCCTAACCTCACTGCAGTGTTTATCCCAGCCCTAACTCATCTCTTCAACCTATCACTAAACTCTGGTGTCTTCCCCTCTGCTTTTAAACATGCTACCATTACACCCATCCTCAAAAAACCTTCACTTGACCCATCTTCCTTGTCCAGTTATCGCCCCATATCACTTCTTCCGTATGCCTCAAAGCTACTTGAACAACATGTCCATTCAGAACTGTCCTCCCACCTCTCCTCCTGCTCCCTCTTTGACCGCCTACAATCTGGCTTCCGACTCCACCACTCGACCGAGACTGCCCTTACCAAAGTCACCAATGACCTACTCACAGCCAAAACCAAGAAACAATACTCTGTCCTCCTTCTCCTTGACCTGTCCTCTGCCTTCGACACTGTTGACCACTCCCTTCTGTTGCAAACTCTCTCATCTCTTGGCATCACTGACCTGGCCCTCTCCTGGATCACATCATACCTCACAGACCGGACATTCAGCGTCTCCCACTCCCGCACCACCTCCTCGTCTCATTCCCTCTCTGTTGGTGTCCCGCAAGGCTCTGTCCTAGGACCCCTGCTCTTCTCTATCTACACTTTTGGCCTGGGACAGCTCATAGAGTCCTATGGCTTTCAGTATCACTCCTACGCTGATGACACACAAATCTACCTCTCTGGTCCAGACATCACCACCTTACTATCTAGAATCCCACAATGTCTATCTTCTATATCATCCTTCTTCTCCTCTCGCTTTCTTAAACTTAACATGGATAAGACAGAATTCATAATCTTTCCCCCATCTTGTTCAACCCCCCCTACAGACCTATCTATCACGATCAATGGCTGCACATTATCCCCAGTCAACAAAGCCCGCTGCCTTGGAGTGATCTTGGATTCTGCCCTTTCCTTCCGACCGCACATCCAAGCCCTTTCCACCACCTGCCGTCTCCAACTCAAAAACATCTCCCGCATCCGCGCTTTCCTTAACTTTGAATCTGCGAAAATACTTGTACATGCCCTCATTATCTCCCGCCTAGACTACTGCAACATTCTCCTCTGTGGCCTTCCATCTAGCACTCTCGCACCCCTCCAATCTATCCTCAACTCTGCTGCCCGACTAATCCACCTCTCACCCTATTATTCCTCTGCCTCTCCCCTTTGCCAATCCCTTCACTGGCTCCCCATTGCCCAACGAATTCACTTCAAAGTACTTACAAATACATACAAGGCCGTCCATAACCTGTCCCCTCCCTACATCTCTGAGCTAATTTCCCGATACACCCCCACACGCACTCTCCGATCCTCACAAGACCTCCTTCTCTCCTCTCCTCTTATTGCCTCTTCCCACAATCGACTCCAGGATTTCTCCCGTGCATCCCCCATACTCTGGAACTCGCTACCCCAACATATCAGACTCTCACCTACAGTGGAATCCTTCAAAAGAAACCTGAAAACCCACCTCTTCAGACAAGCCTACAACCAGTGACCCTGCTGCCTCTATACCGCCATGACCAACTTAACCCGCACCTACTGTGTCCTTCTCCCATACCATGTAGATTGTAAGCCCTCACGGGCAGGGCCCTCTCTCCTTCTGTACCAGTTTGTAACTCATTTTGTTTATGATTAGTGCAATTGTCTGTATTATGTATGTGCACCCCTTATCATATGTACAGCGCTATGGAATGAATGGCGCTTAAATAATAAATAATAATAATAATAATAATATGTGCCCCCTCACAGTAGCTTTGCCAGATATGTGCCCCTCACAGTAGCTATGCCCAGATATGTGCCCCTCACAGTAGCTATGCCCAGATATGTGCCCCCTTACAGTAGCTATGCCCAGATATGTGCCCCTCACAGTAGCTTTGCCAGATATGTGCCCCTCACAGTAGCTATGCCCAGATATGTGCCCCTCACAGTAGCTATGCCCAGATATGTGCCCCTCACAGTAGCTATGCCCAGATATGTGCCCCCTCACAGTAGCTATGCCCAGATATGTGCCCCCTCACAGTAGTTATGCCCAGATATGTGCCCCTCACAGTAGCTATGCCCAGATATGTGCCCCTCACAGTAGTTATACCAGATATGTGCCCCTTCACAGTAGCTATGCCCAGATATGTGCCCCTCACAGTAGTTATACCAGATATGTGCCCCCTCACAGTAGCTTTGCCAGATATGTGCCCCTCACAGTAGCTATGCCCAGATATGTGCCCCTCACAGTAGCTATGCCCAGATATGTGCCCCCTTACAGTAGCTATGCCCAGATATGTGCCCCTCACAGTAGCTTTGCCAGATATGTGCCCCTCACAGTAGCTATGCCCAGATATGTGCCCCTCACAGTAGCTATGCCCAGATATGTGCCCCTCACAGTAGCTATGCCCAGATATGTGCCCCCTCACAGTAGCTATGCCCAGATATGTGCCCCCTCACAGTAGTTATGCCCAGATATGTGCCCCTCACAGTAGCTATGCCCAGATATGTGCCCCTCACAGTAGTTATACCAGATATGTGCCCCTTCACAGTAGCTATGCCCAGATATGTGCCCCTCACAGTAGTTATGACAAGATATGTGCCCCTTCACAGTAGCTATGCCAGATATGTGCCCCTCACAGTAGTTATGACAAGATATGTGCCCCTCACAGTAGCTATGCCCAGATATGTGCCCCTCACAGTAGCTATGCCCAGATATGTGCCCCTCACAGTAGCTATGCCCAGATATGTGCCCCTCACAGTAGTTATACCAGATATGTGCCCCTCACAGTAGTTATACCAGATATGTGCCCCTCACAGTAGTTATACCAGATATGTGCCCCTCACAGTACTATGCCCTGATATGTGCCCCCTCACACAGACCCATTGAAATGAATGGGTTTGGATTCAGTCTTGATGATATGCATTTGCTGCACACATCGCATCCAGTAGGAAAATTCGCTATTGAAAGAGGATTTAATCTGACATCACACGTGGAGGGCACCGCTGCATGCCATTTGTCGACACCAGACAAAGCAACCATGCGACGCTCAGCAAGTATCGCACATGGACCCTTCTGATTTGAAAATTGTTGGGTCTCAGAAATGTTTTTGCTCTTTCTCCGTGTCTGATCAGAAGAACCTGAGGGGGTCATTTATTATCCCAAAATACGCCTATATTTCAGGTGCAGTCGCCGCAATCTGCGACTTTGCCCCGCTCACGCCATGTCTAAATGAGTAGACATGGAAGGGGAGGGGCCGACAGGCCTGTATCATTCACCATTTTCTACGCCTGGTTTAGGGGTAGAAAATGATCTACATCTAGAACTGGAACATGTAGAACTGGCGGAGGATCCACCAAGGGTTATGTAGGGGCTGGCGCCTCTCCATAACTTCGGCGGAAGCACCGCCAGATATAAGGGTTATTAAGATCAGGGTCTAAAACACTGGTCTTAATAAATGACCCCCTGAGCAACACTTTTAACCAATTTACACGACACAAACCATATGCATTTTGTGATCTGCAAATTACGGATGACGTCCATGTGCCATCTACCTTTTTTTTGCAGACCCATTAACGAGCCTGCATGTTGGGGACCAGTATAGGACATGTCACATTTTCTATCCTTTGGGGAACAGACATACGGATGCAGAAAGCAAATTACTTCTATATGCTTTCCATATCCGTATGTCCGTTCTGCACAAAACAGAAAATGTGACACGTCCTATACTTCTCTACAAAATGCGGACTGCAGAGCCATTTAAGTCAATGGGTCTGCAAAAATATGCGGATCGCACATGGACCACATCCATATCTTGCCGATCCACGGACCGCAAAAAACATGAGTGTGGGCCAGGGCCAGTCACAGAAGGGCCAGAGGGGGACAGGGGTGATGGGTGGAGTAAAACAAATAACATACCAAGTGTCAAGTTCAGTGTCTGGCAGGGACAGTGGGCACAGGGGCCACCTCCAGTCCTCACTTACTTTCTCCTGAGTTGCTAGTTTGCTGCAGGCCTCACACATTAAGCACCAACTCTGAGGTGCTGAACAGCTAGGACAGGACCAGATGTGGGTGAAGCGACCGATGGGTGCGACCACCATCACTAGACGGGGGCGGAGCTACCGTCATCAGTAGACGGGGGCGGAGCTACCGTCATCACTAGATGGGGGCGGAGCTACATACACCGCGAAGTGGCTCAGCACAGGCCTGCCACAGGAGGCAGGGCGGTCACAGATACAGCTCAGGACGGGCTGCCCAGGCCCTGCTGCTCAGAGCTGTGGACGGCACAGCGCGTCCTCAGACTCAAGACAGTGAGCGGCAGATTGCCATGGGGGCCCCTTCTACATGCTGGATGGAGTTATGAATGGTGGAGCTGGGAGCTCTCTGCTTCACCATTAGAATATTTACCTGTCTGTGCGTCCTGTGGAGGGCCCCCTCCGACGCTGGGCCCCTGTGCAGCTGAACCGGCTGCACAGGCGGTATGTCCGCCCCTGCCTTCAAGTGTTGCTTTAGCCGTGTGTTTGGGGTCATGGTTGAAAAGTTAAATTTCAGTCTCCTCAGACCAGAGCACCTTCCTCCATACATTTTTGGAGTCTCCCACAGGCCTTTTCACAAACTCACTACGCGTCTTATTGTTTTTAGCTGACAGTAATGGCTTTCTTTTGGCCACTTCTGAAGGTAATTGGTTGCACCAGAGCTTTTTATGGGCTTCCTAACAAAGGGGTGAATACATATGCACAGGCCAATTATCTGTTTTCTATTTCTAAACAATAGTTTTATTTTTATATTTTTCTCATTTAACTTCACCGACTTATTGTGTTCTGATCCATCATATAGAATTCAGATTAACAAAACATTGAACTTAAGGCTGCAATGTACCAAAATACGAAAAAAGTCAAGGGGGGGGGGGGGGGGGTGAATACTTTTGCAAGGCACTGTATGTTCTGGGGATTTTCCACTCCGCAAACCCACAAAACTGTCTTTGGACTGAGAATAAGAACTTCTTAGACCCTGTACCCCAGGTTCGCCTAGCTCAACCAAGTCGGATAGTTGTAGGGGTCCAGTATCAGTCCTCGTGACAGCTGTACCGTATTTCTGAAGAATCCTTAGATTGTGACCCCCACTAGGGACAGCGTGATGCTAATGTCTGTAAAGTGAGTATATTAAATAAATGAATAAGAACCTGGGTCAGATCCACAGCAGGATGAGGTTATTGGGGCCCTTTTTACAATCCCTCCTTTTAAAGCCCAATTATGGAAGCAAGTATTAAAAAAATAATAATAATAACGCAGGTGGAAAATGCACCATGTTCTGCTCCAATTGTGGTGAGTAAACCCATCCTAAGGGCTTGTTCACACGAACGTATGTGTTCCGTTTCTGTATTGCGGACCACATATGCGGTTCCGCAATAAACGGACACCGTTCCGTGTGAATTCTGCATCACGGATGTGGAACAATTCAATTCAATGGGTCTGCAAATCCAGAGCAAGGAACGGAATGCTACGGAAACACTACGCAGTGCTTCCATGGGGTTTCGTTCTGTACTTTCATTCCGCAAAAAGATACAACTTGCTCTATCTTTTTGCGGAACGGAAGGATGCGGAACCATTCAGGTTGAATGGGTGGGGATCTGTCCCGGAGCCTGCATGAAGGTTCTCCGTGCATCGGGGACCGCAAATTGTGTTGCCCAATGCACGGAACGGAACACATACGTTGTTTTTTTTCTTCAGTTTTTTGCTTTCCGTACACAGACCGTATACGGAACCATTCATTTCAATGGATCCGCAAAAAAAAAACGGAAGGTACACCGTATGCCTTCTGTTTCCGTATTTCCGTTTTTCCGTTCCATTCAAAAATAGAACATGTCCTATTATTTACCGGATAACGGACAAGAATAGTACTGTTCTATCAGGGGCCAGCTGTTCTGTTCCGCAAAAAACGGAATGCACACGGACGTCATCCGTATTTTTTGCGGATCCGTTTTTTGCGGACTGCAAAATACTGAAAAAGCCATACGGTCGTGTGCAAGAGGCCTAAGTGTAAGGTTAGCTCGTGAAGGCAATGCCTGGCCATGAGCTGTAAGGTCTGAACATCGTAGACCTCTATGGTCTAGTGGAACTGGTCTGTCCGTGCATTGTCCTTTCCCATACGGGGTTAACCAGTGAACAGCACAGGCTGTTCTCCATTGGAACCCATTCAAGGTAACTTAGATCTGACCTGATCCTCACATCACTAATTCAGGAAGGGAGATCTTATCAGTGACACACGGAGATATTTTACGACCTCTGCTCCCCGCATGCAGTGTGGGAAACCGCTCCATAGATCACGGATGATACGGTTTTATTTATGAGCGGGGCGGCCACGCCAATAAAGTGTCCATCTGCCACAGTTATCTCAGAGGAATCTGCGCAGGAGAAGCAAGGTGCATCCAGGAGGAGCCTGCAGTTCTGTCCTCTGTATACCCCCTTCAGGTGTTAGCCGGGCGGGCGATTTCACTTGTGGATATGGCAGCACACAGGCATTAGATAGAGGGGGTGAACTATGATCCCCCCTTGTACTCCGGTGTGCATGCTGCAACCGTAACCCAACGCCTCCGCCACTGCAACATTTTCATCCTGGTTCTTTATATACCAGTCATGCTCCACCTGTGGCCCTCCAGCTGTTGTAAAACTACAACTCCCACAATGCCCTGCTGTAGGCTGTCCGGGCATGCTGGGAGTTGTAGTTTTGCAACAGCTGGAGGGCCGCAGGTTGAGCATGACTGCTTTATACCATTGACTTCACTGGTATTGAATGACCGGCACAAGTCCCCAGCATTGTCTATAGATATTGACTTGCAGAAGACACAGTCCCTCCATACAGAAGGAATCCCATCCACTATACATACAATATTACAGGTCATACAGTCTGTGACCAAATAACAGTGCCTAACAATACTACTGTATATACCCCCATATACTTCAAAAATAATATACTGTACAAAGAGCATTACTACACAAAGGAAATACCACCATACTGTGCTCAAATAATACTGTCATACAATGCATATATAATACCAGCATACAATACTCAAATAATACCACCATACATAATATGTCATATAATGCTCAAATAATGCCACCATACTGGGCTCAAATAATACTGTCATACAATGCATATATAATACCAGCATTCAATACTCAAATAATACCACCATACAGAGCTCCAATAATATGTCATATAATGCATATATAATACCAGCATACAATACTCAAATAATACCACCATACATAATATGTCATATAATGCTCAAATAATGCCACCATACTGTGCTCAAATATTACTGTCATACAATGCATATATAATACCACCACATCATGCTCAAATTACATCACCATAGAATGCACAAATAATACAAGCATACAATATTTATATTTTATAATACTACCAGACAGTGCTCACATAAAACCACCATAACAGTACTCAATTATCGCCATAGAATGCACAAATGATACCAGCATGCATTGCTCAAATAATATCACTGTGCACAAATAACACCAGCATACATTGGGCAGCCAATAGCAGGCAGCGACGGGACGAGCCTCCCTAGCGTCACCTGCGATTAGGGGCACGGGCATAAGAGGGGGCACTATAGGGTTTAGATAAACCCTTTAAATACTGCCATCCAGTATCAAAATGCAACCACATAGAGCTCATATAATAATACCATAGAATGCACGAATGATAACAGTGCTACAGGATACATCATCACACAGAGCTCCAACAGTAGTGAGCGAATACTATCCCCTACAAAGCAGAAATAATAAAATAACACCGCCATTCAGTGGCTGAAGGAATATAATTGGATGGTGCTCAAATAATAGCAACATACAGTGCTCAAATACCGCCATGCAGTGAGCAAACAACAGCTTTATGCATGGGGTCATCTAATAAGAGCTCTATACCATGTCTGTATAATACCGCTATACAATTAAGAATTGTGGAGGTCAAAATCCATGGGTGGCGGCTGTGGTGCCTCGGGCAGCTGATGCACAGACGTGTTACACAATAGTGATGAGCGGCAGGGGTCATATTCAATATTGTGAAAGATTTGCGAATATTTTGTAGAATATTCGTCGAATATTCGTTATATTCTACATTGGTTTTTTTTTGCTCGAAAATCGACAAGGTAATGATCGCGTAATATGCAAATATTACGCAATCAATACAGGCGTGGGTCAAAAACGAATATATAGCACTGTAGAATATAGTGCGATATATTCGTTTTTTAGAATATTCATCATTTTTTCCATCTGAACACACGATTCCTTCCTGCTTAAGTTGTTTGCGGGATAATGACTCATTGGCCCACAAGCAAGAAGCAGGGAGGGATCATGTGTTCAGATGGCACTATATTGGCACTATATTGACGATATTCGAGATACAAATTCGCTTTTCGAATATTCGCGCTCAACACTATTACACAATTGTGTATTGCAGCAGGATCTGTATTTCCTCACTGAATTCTTGAGTCGAGGCCGGAGGATTACGGCCATCACCAGGTCCTCCTGCGGTTCGGTCGGAGCGACTGCTGTAGCTTTGCCTCTTCACCGTCCATCAGTCATAATCTGTTAGGTTTCATTAATCAGAAACTTTTAATCATCGCTTCAACATACATTTATGAAGACATTTAATTTCTATAATTTTTTTTAAATAATGGCATAAATTGTAAAATGCATATTTTTAGCAAATTTTGGTTTACTGACTTTTCCTTTTCCATCTGTCATTTTTATTTTATTTTTTTGCTGCAGGAGTGTCGTGTTGTAAACCACACTACAATATGCCCTGGGCTCAGTCAGGAGATACCTATAACATGGGACTACCCTTGGGACTGTCGGGTTCCCAGAGTCAGGATGTGATGGTCGATCCCAGCTTTTATGCTTGCGCGATCGCCATGACGTCTACTGTCTAACATCGCGCAGGAATTACCTCCCTCTGGTTGCATACTGTACATGTGCAGGTCATATGACAAGAAGGGGTTAATGGGCTGTTCCCATCTCAGACCTTGATGGCATAAGACATGCCACCAATGTCAGATAGGTGTTGGTCTCACCTCCATTGTGAGACCACATCACTCATGCATGGTCACCCTCCATTACAAAAAATATCCGAGCGAGCGCCATTGGCTCTTTTTGGAAGTCCTACAGCAGTGAATGTAGAACCCACTGCGCAAGCGCGGCCATTGCTCAATTCATCGCACCCATTGCCGGAAGTAGCGTTGGTTCTTGTGTATTTTTGGCACTCACACAGCGGCGAATGAAGGTTGGCCATGCATGCCCAGTGTGCCCTCCTTCAGGGGTCTTGTTCTGAAGACAAAAACAAGTCCCAGGGCTAGGACCCGCACCTATCTGACATTTGTACTAGCATAACCCAGGGACATGCCACCAATGTCTGAGATGAGACAACCCCTTTAAGGTGGAACGTTCTAGATAAGAATACGGTAAAGATACAGAGTAGCAATGTATGTATGAGCCTTCTGCACGACTACTATTATAGGCAGCAGATGCTACAAATGTTGTTTCTATGTTTCGCTCTGTGACCTCCATCATCCTGTGACTGGGAACCCGCCGGTGACATCACAGGGCAAACATTGGTCTCGGGTTCTGCTTTCTATTAAAAAATTGTGCGTCATTCTCAATCCACGGAAATCCTAACGCCGACAATCACGGCTCATTATTATCCACTTGGTAATGGTCCTCGAAATTTCCTCGGATTCCATCCTGCCCATTAGTGAGTGTTTTTGTATAGACCTCCCCATGAACGGTGCAAGCGCTCCCTCCAGACGGCAGGAAATCACCCCTTAATGGAAATCCATTTCTGCTGATATTCCTTAATCACTGTAAATTCTGCTTTATGTTCCACCGAGAGATGAGCAGCGGCTTCGTTCCTGCACATGGCTGCTGATTATTGATGGGGGAAATTAAGAAAAAAAATACTTCACTGAAAACAGATGAATGTGAATGAGGATCAGTCATTATGAAGACTTCAAATAGGTTTGTGGTGAGTACAGGACAAAAGACGACCAATCAGATACTTCTGCCTAGAAATTCACCCGAATAAAGTAATCACTGCTCCAAGAGAGACTGAAAAAAGCTATTGCTCCCTGTTATCAGCCGCTGCTGGCAGGACAGCAACTTACTGTAGGACAGGAGAATACAGTCTATTGCCCCCTGTTATCAGCCATTTCAGAGGAGGGGATGACTGTAGGACAGGAGAATACAGTCTATTGCCCCCTGTTATCAGCCATTTCAGGGGAGAGGACGACTGTAGGACAGGAGAATACAGTCTATTGCCCCCTGTTATCAGCCATTTCAGGGGAGAGGACGACTGTAGGACAGGAGAATACAGTCTATTGCTCCCTGTTATCAGCCGCTGCTGGCAGGACAGCAACTTACTGTAGGACAGGAGAATACAGTCTATTGCCCCCTGTTATCAGCCATTTCAGAGGAGGGGATGACTGTAGGACAGGAGAATACAGTCTATTGCCCCCTGTTATCAGCCATTTCAGGGGAGAGGACGACTGTAGGACAGGAGAATACAGTCTATTGCCCCCTGTTATCAGCCATTTCAGGGGAGAGGATGACTGTAGGACAGGAGAATACAGTCTATTGCCCCCTGTTATCAGCCGCTTCTGGCAGGACAGCAACTTACTGTAGGACAGGAGAATACAGTCTATTGCCCCCTGTTATCAGCCATTTCAGAGGAGGGGATGACTGTAGGACAGGAGAATACAGTCTATTGCCCCCTGTTATCAGCCATTTCAGGGGAGAGGACGACTGTAGGACAGGAGAATACAGTCTATTGCCCCCTGTTATCAGCCATTTCAGGGGAGAGGATGACTGTAGGACAGGAGAATACAGTCTATTGCCCCCTGTTATCAGCCGCTTCTGGCAGGACAGCAACTTACTGTAGGACAGGAGAATACAATCTATTGCCCCTGTTATCAGCCATTTCAGGGGAGAGGATGACTGTAGGACAGGAGAATACAGTCTATTGCTCCCTGTTATCAGTCATTTCAGGGGAGAGGATGACTGTAGGACAGGAGAATACAGTCTATTGCTCCCTGTTATCAGCCATTTCAGGGGAGAGGATGACTGTAGGACAGGAGAATACAGTCTATTGCCCCCTGTTATCAGTCATTTCAGGGGAGAGGATGACTGTAGGACAGGAGAATACAGTCTATTGCCCCCTGTTATCAGCCATTTCAGGGGAGAGGATGACTGTAGGACAGGAGAATACAATCTATTGCTCCCTGTTATCAGCCATTTCAGGGGAGAGGATGACTGTAGGACAGGAGAATACAATCTATTGCCCCCTGTTATCAGCCATTTCAGGGGAGAGGACGACTGTAGGACAGGAGAATACAGTCTATTGCTCCCTGTTATCAGCCATTTCAGGGGAGAGGATGACTGTAGGACAGGAGAATACAGTCTATTGCCCCCTGTTATCAGCCATTTCAGGGGAGAGGATGACTGTAGGACAGGAGAATACAGTCTATTGCTCCCTGTTATCAGCCATTTCAGGGGAGAGGATGACTGTAGGACAGGAGAATACAGTCTATTGCCCCCTGTTATCAGCCATTTCAGGGGAGAGGATGACTGTAGGACAGGAGAATACAGTCTATTGCTCCCTGTTATCAGCCATTTCAGGGGAGAGGATGACTGTAGGACAGGAGAATACAGTCTATTGCTCCCTGTTATCAGCCATTTCAGGGGAGAGGATGACTGTAGGACAGGAGAATACAGTCTATTGCTCCCTGTTATCAGCCATTTCAGGGGAGAGGAGGACTGTAGGACAGGAGAATACAGTCTATTGCCCCCTGTTATCAGCCATTTCAGGGGAGAGGATGACTGTAGGATAGGAGAATACAGTCTATTGCCCCCTGTTATCAGCCATTTCAGGGGAGAAGATGACTGTAGGACAGGAGAATACAATCTATTGCCCCCTGTTATCAGCCATTTCAGGGGAGAGGATGACTGTAGGACAGGAGAATACAATCTATTGCTCCCTGTTATCAGTCATTTCAGGGGAGAGGATGACTGTAGGACAGGAGAATACAGTCTATTGCTCCCTGTTATCAGCCATTTCAGGGGAGAGGATGACTGTAGGACAGTAGAATACAATCTATTGCCCCCTGTTATCAGCCATTTCAGGGGAGAGGATGACTGTAGGACAGGAGAATACAGTCTATTGCCCCCTGCTATCAGCCATTTCAGGGGAGAGGATGACTGTAGGACAGGAGAATACAGTATATTGCTCCCTGTTATCAGCCATTTCAGGGGAGAGGATGACTGTAGGACAGGAGAATACAGTCTATTGCCCCCTGTTATCAGCCATTTCAGGGGAGAGGATGACTGTAGGACAGGAGAATACAGTCTATTGCCCCCTGTTATCAGCCATTTCAGAGGAGAGGATGACTGTAGGACAGGAGAATACAGTCTATTGCCCCCTGCTATCAGCCATTTCAGGGGAGAGGACGACTGTAGGACAGGAGAATACAGTCTTTTGCCCCCCTGTTATCAGCCATTTCAGGGGAGAGGATGACTGTAGGACAGGAGAATACAGTCTATTGCTCCCTGTTATCAGCCATTTTAGGGAGAGGATGACTGTAGGACAGGAGAATACAATTTATTGCCCCCTGTTATCAGCCATTTCAGGAGAGAGGATGACTGTAGGACAGGAGAATACAATATGTAACATCCTAGAGTATGTCACTAAACTCTGTTTTCCTGCTACAACATGTCAGGTTTATATTTATTGTCATATTGTGTACTCTAACCCTATCTATGCCCGTTTCATAAATTTGCTGTGATTTTCATGTTCACCAGCAGGTGGCAGCAATGTGTTTAGTGCAGTTTAGCATATCTAGACTGGAATAGTACATTCCAATCTAGCCCCCCCCCCCCTTTGAGGAGGTGTGGAATGTTCCCACTTCCTGCCTCATGGGGAGGAAAGAAGGTTCTAGTTAGTGTACCAGCCCCCCTGCTTGGGGAAGGCTGTGTTAATAGGAGCTCCCAGAAACAGGGATCCCAAGACAGGATCGAGCCTCGGCTGAGGCCAAGATCACTCTTCCTAGCCTGAACCATCAGCCTCAGCTGGTTGACAAGAAAAGCAGCCACTTCCAGCCTCCAGGAAGAAGCATTCCCTGTGAGCCAAGCTGTGAGTACATATCCAGAGTCCAGGAGAAGCCAAGTTCCTCCTCAGCTAGTCAGGCCCATACTAAGCAGAAAACAGTCAGAGCAGAAGACAGATACCTGCCAGATTCACTAGGCATATGATCAGAAGCAGAATAGATATAAATTCCTGCCACATATTGCCAATACCTGCTGGGACCCAAAAGACTATTGCTGTAACTTGTATGGATTTAAAGCAGCCATTCAGTAAAGACAAGTTGGATCATATTACCTGTTTGGATCTCATTTACTGCTACCAAAGTTCCTCATTTACTCCTACTAACCACACTCAATTTATTGCAAGTGAGCCAGGATCCAGGAGTCCAGCTGTACCAAGGTGTCATGACGGACATGCACTCAGACTCACAGATAAATCAACAACCTGGCTCTAGGCGAGAAGCAGGGGAAGGGTCACCTCCTAGCTAATCCCTGACCTCTCTTCCTGCACTGCTCAGCCCACATTCAGACCTTGGTGGTAGGAATGATGTGTCCCCGTGCCTGGGCTGAAACACCCTAGATTCCCTGAGATGGTGAAGAGGGGAAATAGGAGCAGCCTGCTCGCACAGAACCTGGATGGGAGAGATGACACAAAAACAACCAAGACAGCAAACAACAAAACTAGAAACCACACTTATCTTTTCTGAGCTGGAACTGACAACCAACCTTCCTTGCTTCCAAGACCAAAGTGATGTCTATAACCCGCTCAGAGCACTGGGGTGGAGTGCTATTTAAACTAATGACCCCACCCAGTGCACCTGATGGAAGGCAGATCCAGCACGGCTCCAAAACAAAATACTAAACACGTGCTGCTATTCTGGCCGACCTCCGCACATAGTCAGAGCAGGACATGACAGTACCCCCCTTTTACGGGTGACCTCCGGACACCCCGGACCAACCTTATCCGGATGGGATCTATGAAAAGCCCTCACCAGTCGGCTGGCATTGACATCCAACGCCGGAACCCACATCCTCTCCTCAGGGCCGTATCCCCTCCAGTGCACCAGGTACTGAAGGGAACCCCGAAGAATTCTAGAGTCGAGAATCCTGGAGATCTCGAACTCCAAGTTTCCCTTGACTAGAACAGGAGAACAGGAGGAGGAGGCAATGGCGATGGTTCCACCGGTCTCACGTATTTTTTCAATAAAGACCTGTGGAACACATCATGGATCCTCCAAGTCTGTGGAAGATCCAGCTTCAGGATTGATCACTGCGGATATTTTGTACGGACCAATAAATCTTGGACCCAGTATCCAAGATGGCACTCTCAATTTGATATTTTTAGTGGACGACCACACCAGATCACCCACACACAGGTCCGGACCAGTCACACGTCTCTTGTCAGCCATTCGTTTATACCTCTCGCCCATCTTCTCCAAATTCCCTTGGATCCTCTGCCAGATGGAGGATAAGGCAGAAGAGAATCTCTCCTCCTCTGGCATCCCAGAGGAACCAGTCCGAGAAAAGGTACCAAACTGAGGATGAAAACCGTATGCGCCAAAAAATGGCGACTTACCCGTGGAATCCTGCCTACGGTTTTTCAACGCAAACTCTGCTAGGGACAAGAATGAGGACCAGTCCTCCTGATTCTCAGCCACAAAGCACCTCAAGTAGGTCTCCAGGTTTTGATTAGTACGCTCCGTCTGACCATTCAACTGCGGATGAAAAGCCGAAGAGAATGAAAGTTGAATGCCAAGCCGAGAGCAGAACGCCCTCCAAAACCTGGAGACAAACTGCGTGCCCCTATCAGAGACCACATCCGAAGGAATACCATGCAATTTCACAATATTATCCACAAAAATCTGCGCAAGAGTCTTGGCGTTAGGCAGACTAGTTAATGATATAAAGTGAGCCATTTTACTAAAACTGTCAACTACCACCAAAATCACTGTTCTCCCGGAGGAACTCGGCAGATCTGTAAAAAGTTCATAGACAAGTGCGTCAAAGGACAAGACGGAATAGACAATGGAAGTGAACCAGCCGGTCGAGTATGAGCAACCTTTGACCGAGCACAGGTTTCACAAGCTGTCACGTAATTCTCAATGCTCTTACGTAACCCTTGCCACCAGAACCTCCGGGACACCAGGTCACAGGTGGACTTACCACCAGGATGTCCAGCAAGGATAGTATTGTGATGTTCCTTGAACACCTAGTATCGCAGGCCCTCAGGATTGGAACAAACAACCTCCCTGGGGACAAAAACCAGGAGCCCCCTCCTTGGGCTCCCAACACCTCCATCTCCAATTCAGGGTACAGAGCGGAGACCACCACCCCATCCGCTAAAATCGGCGCAGGATCCTCTGAATCACCTCCCCCAGGAAAGCTGCGAGACAAGGCATCTGCCTTGACGTTCTTAACCCCTGAGCGAAAGGTAACCATCTGGCCTGTCTAGGGTTCAGACGCTTGGCAGATTGCAGGTAAGCCAAATTTTTATGGTCTGTATATACCGTAACAGGGTGAGACGCCCCCTCCAACCAGTGACGCCATTCCTCAAAGGCCAACTTGATAGCCAACAACTCTCTATTTCCAACATCATAATTCCTCTCGGCGACCGAGAGCTTCTTGGAGAAAAAGGCACATGGGACCCACTTGCCAGGGGATGAACCCTGTGACAGCACCGCTCCAACCCCCACTTCTGATGCATCAACCTCCACTACGAATGGCTGAGACACATCCGGCTGCACCAGAATGGGAGCAGACGCAAAACGCTCCTTAATAGCTGAAAAGGCCTGCAATGCCTTATCCGACCAGACAGAGACGTCAGCGCCCTTCTTAGTAATATCAGTGTGAGGTTTTACTATGGTAGAATAGTTCGAAATACATTTTTTTATAATAATTCGTAAACCCCAAGAACCGCATCAAAGCTTTCTGATTCTCTGGTCGGTCCCATTCCAGAACCGCCCGGACCTTTTCGGGGTCCATACGAAAACCAGAATCAGAAAGCAGATATCCCAAGAACGAAAGCTCTTGCACCGCAAACAAACATTTCTCCAATTTGGCATATAACTTATTCTCCCGAAGGATCGTCAAAACCTGTCTCACATGATCCTGATGGGTGTTCAGATCAGGAGAATAAATTAAAATGTCATCCAGGTAAATTACTAAGAACCTCCCCACCAAATGATGAAAAATGTCATTGACGAATCGCTGAAATACTGCTGGTGCGTTCGTCAACCCAAAAGGCATAACCAGGTTCTCAAAATGACCCTCGTGCGTATTGAAGGCCGTTTTCCACTCATCCCCCTCCTTAATTCTGATCAGATTGTAGGCCCCTCTCAAATCTAACTTGGAGAACACCTTGGATCCAACAATCTGATCAAAAAGAGATCAAAGGCAGGGGATATGGATCCCGGACCGTAATACGGTTCAATTCCCGGAAATCCAAACACGGTCTCAGTGGTCCATCCTTCTTCTTTACAAAGAACAAACCTACTGCCACCGGAGACTTAGATGGCCTAATATGACCTTTTGCCAAACTCTCGGCGATATACTTTCGCATGACCTTTCTTTCGGGTTGAGAGAGGTTGTAAAGCCGAGACTTTGCCAACTTAGCCCCCGGGATGAGATTAACTGGACAATCATAGTCTCGATGAGGAGGCAATTCCTGAGCCCCACCCTCCGAAAAGACATCCGCAAAATCTGAGAGATACTGAGATAAAGCCGTAATGTAAACACCAGAGATAGATGTGCCAAGACAATTATCCAAACAAAACTCACTCCAACCAATGATTTGTCTCGCTTGCCAGTCTATAATTGGGTTATGTTTAGTCAACCATGGCAAACCCAAAACTATTGGAGCTGGCAAATCCGTCATGAGAAAACAAGAAATAATCTCAACATGTGAATCACCCACCCTTAAGTGAATACCATGAACAATGTGAGTAAGGCTCCTTTGAGAGAGAGGGGAAGAATCAATTGCAAAAACTTGAATCTCATTCTCTAAAGTGCAAGTACTTAGTCCTAGATTTTGAAGGAAAAGAAAGTCAATTACGTTTACCCCAGCACCACAATCAAGGAATACTTCAACAAAAAATGTCCTTGACTCTAGCGCCACCATAGCTGGAAGGAGAAAACGGGTACTGCAGGGAGCTTGCATACCTGCCTGCTCCACCATACCATTCATGCTACCAAGTGTCAGGGAAGTTTTTTTTTTTCTTTTTCTCTTCCACCTGCGGTTTAACATAAGGACAAGCAAAAATAAAATGACCACTCTTTCCACAATAGTAACATAGTTTGTGCAATTTCCTAAAGTCTCTACTATCAGAATGGCAAGAAACCTGACCCAACTGCATGGGTTCCTCCGCTACCCCAGAGTTACCTGTAGCATCACCCGGGGAGGCAGTAGAGACGAAACCACTCACAGAAGGGATCCCTTGCACGGAGGGAGCCCTACACCTTTCTCTGATACGTCTATCTAGCCGAACTGCTAAAGACATGGCGTTCTCCAAAGAGTCAGGGTATTCAGACTGTTGGCACCATCAGGAATGGGGAAGGGGTAACTCCAACCCTACCTCTGGCCCCGCATACCAACCCCATCTAAACCCTTCAATAACGACACTGACACCGTTCAACTTTCAACCCTTTATTTTGTTGGGTGGTAATCGGCCACAGCTTTATTCAAACGGCAAAAACCATAACTTTGAACCGTGCTCTCCCCCAGCCGCTGGTCTCCCAGCGGGCAGATTCGCCCATTTTTCTCCAACACCTTTAAGCTGTAATAACTTGCCGCCAGCTGTGACTTAAGAAATTCCAACGAGGCACTCCGCCCATAAAACCACTTCCACGAACCACGTATAAAACCCCACTCGAAAGAGGCACCACACTACCAACTCACAAGGGAGGGAGGGAGGGACAAATCGCTTCCGCTCAAAGAGGAAGAGGAGAGGCGGGACAGTGGCATATAAGCCCTCCTAGACGCCCGCCTCCTCTCCAAACCGGATCAGTAAATTAACCCCTAACTGCCCAATCAAAACGGGTGCCAGTGGGAGAATAAGCCAAAAGGGGGATAAGAAAAGGGGGGGGGGACCACCAGTCCCTGCCCACCCTCCCTAAGCCGTCGGGTGGCCACCAGGAAAAGCAAGGGCATCCTTCAATCTTTCAGATAACCCCTGACAAAACTGACTTTGTAACGCGGGATCATTCCACTCTGATTCTGCGGCGGAAAACAATTAACTTGCATTTACCTCGCTGAGCCTGTGTGCCGAGCAGCCCGGCCGAGGGGCAGAAAAGTGAATTGATGGGGGGGCAAGAAATGGATATGAATCATGAGGGGCAGAAATGTGAAATGATGGGGGGGGGGCAAGAAATGGATATGAATCATGGGGGGCATTAATGTGAAAAGATGGGGGGGGCAAGAAATGGATATGAATCATGAGGGGCAGAAATGTGAAATGATGGGGGGGCAAGAAATGGACATGAATCATGAGCGACAGAAATGTGAAATGATGGGGGGGGGGCAAGAAAAGAACATGAATCATGAGGGGCAGAAATGTGAAATGATGGGGGGGGGCAAGAAATGGACATGAATCATGAGGGACAGAAATGTGAAATGATGGGGGGGGCAAGAAATGGATATGAATCATGAGGGGCAGAAATGTGAAATGATGGGGGGGCAAGAAATGGATATGAATCATGAGGGGCAGAAGTGTGAAATGATGGGGGGGGGGCAAGAAATGGATATGAATCATGAGGGACAGAAGTGTGAAATGATAGGGGGCAAGAAATGGATATGAATCATGAGGGACAGAAATGTGAAATGATGGGGGGGGGGGGCAAGAAATGGACATGAATCATGAGGGGCAGAAATGTGAAATGATGGGGGGGGCAAGAAATGGATATGAATCATGAGGGGCAGAAATGTGAAATGATGGGGGGGGCAAGAAATGGATATGAATCATGAGGGGCAGAAGTGTGAAATGATAGGGGGCGGGGGCACCAAAATGTGGATTCGCTTGTGTTGACAAAAATCCTTGCACCGGCCTGCAAATACCCACTACCTTGTGTGGATTACAATTAACTTTTATTGTTCCAGAGGAATACAAGTGACTTATGGACTTTTTGCTCCTGTCCACAGTCAAGCACTTCAAGAAAAAAGACTCAAGTCATATTTGAGCGTATTATTACACTGATATTTGCATAATGTTTTTGCACTAATTTTTCAAGTTTACAAGTTATGTAACGTTTAAAATAACATGCCCATTGTGTGTATTCTCCTTCTGGGTTCCTCAATGTGAATTTATGCACTGTTTATCATGATTGCACTTAACCATTGCACTTAACAAAATTGTAGCAACTTACTTAAAGTGTGCCTTTTTTACAGCTCTTGTTCTCTCCCCCTTGTACGGACTGTCATCATAGGGACATTGTATACTAATGGCCGACACCCGGGTAGGACCAAGTGGTAAGTCCAGGCAGATCCAGTTACTTCACAGGTACCCCGCTGCTTCGGGAATCGTTAGAAGCCCTAGGCTGCTCCTTCCCACTTGTTAAATGTTCAGGATTGTTCCCATTCTGAGGTGTCTCATTTCCAGGAGCGCACGGGATTAAAGGCCCTCCTCCTGTTACATTGCCAGAAGACACGGAGACGATAAATACCTCCCCTTCTGAGCCTTTTGCCTAAGGTAAGGCGCCTCAAATCTTAGAGCCATACTTTAGCTTCCTCTCAGTCATCATAGTGATCGTGCTACAAGCCAAATTTCTTCAGGCTATGGTGCAGGGAAGGGAATACAGGATAAAGCCACCCTTCTATTTGCGGGCTTTGCATTACATAATGGTGGGATTACGGATTAAAGACACCCCCATGCTTTCTTTGATGTCAACAGCGCTAAATAAATACAAAGTCAGTCAGTAAAGGTTTTGCTTTGTGCAGTATTAGGTTACCTGGTTATACCAAGAGAAGGAAGCTGTGTGTTGGACACCTTACTCTAGCGGGCAGGAACCTCGAGAAAGCCGTCTAAGTATGTCATTATATGTAATTCATGCAGCACTTTGTATTTTATTGTGTACCCAGAGCTGATTCCTTCACTCTCCTAGCATAAGCCGAGGACGGCTTCACTTAAAGTAAGCGGGTATGTAACATCCCAGAGTATGTCACTAAACTCTGTCTCCCTGCTACAACATGTCAGGTGTATATTTATTGTCATCTTGTGTAATTTAACATTGCATTCTCCATTATGTGCATTTTCTATGCCTGTTTCATAAATTTGAAAAATGGAATAGACGGCTCTACTATTCAAGCAAATGATCAAGGTGCAAAGCTGCTAGGACTGACTCACCCAGTCAGAGGCAAAATGAATAATAATAATAATAATAAATAGATAAGCAGGCACACTCTGATTTGGGTCAGTCTATTGATTTATTTATATATCTGGTAATATAGAATGTATATTGTATTGAGGTGGTATAACAATATAATGTAGTAACGTGAAAAAATTGTAAAAATAATGCAGAAGTGTATTCTGCTGTATGTCCTTTAGGCTACTTTCACACTAGCGTTCGGGTTTCCGTTCGTGAGCTCCGTTTGAAGGAGCTCACGAGCGGACCCGAACGCAGCCGTCCAGCCCTGATGCAGTCTGAATGGAGGCGGATCCGCTCAGACTGCATCAGTCTGGCGGCGTTCAGCCTCCGCTCCGCTCGCCTCCGCACGGACAGGCGGACAGCTGAACGCTGCTTGCAGCGTTCGGGTGTCCGCCTGGCCGTTCGGAGGCGTGCGGATCCGTGCGGATCCGTCCAGACTTTCAATGTAAGTCAATGGGGACGGATCCGTTTGAAGATGCCACAATGTGGCTCAATCTTCAAGCGGATCCGTCCCCATTGACTTTACATTGAAAGTCTGAACGGATCCGCGCAGGCTACTTTCGCACTTGCGCACTTGCGAATTTTTTTAAAGTTATTAATGCAGACGGATCCGTACTGAACGGAGCCTCCGTCTGCATTAATATGAGCGGATCCGTTCAGAACGGATCCGCCCGAACGCTAGTGTGAAAGTAGCCTTACATCGATAGTGTAGTAACGATATAACAATTGATATATTTATAAGTGGTGACCTACATACTCTTACCTCTACCACTATCAATGTAAAGGACATACAGCAGAATACACTTCTGCATTATTTTTACAATTTTTTCACGTTACTACATTATATTGTTATACCACCTCAATACAATATACATTCTATATTACCAGATATATAAATAAATCAATAGACTGACCCAAATCAGAGTGTGCCTGCTTATCTATTTATTATTGTTTCATAAATTTGCTGTAATTTTCATGTTCACCAGCAGGTGGCAGCAATGTGTTTAGTACAGTTTAGCATATCCAGACTGGAATAGTACATTCCAATCTAGCCCCCCCCCCTCTTTAAGGAGGTGTGGAATGTTCCCACTTGCTGCCTCATGGGGAGGAAAGAAGGTTCTAGTTAGTGTACCAGCCCCCCTGCTTGGGGAAGGCTGTTTTAGTAGGAGCTCCCAGAAACAGGGATCCCAAGACAGGATCGAGCCTCGGCTGAGGCCAAGATCACCATTCCCAGCCTGAACCATCAGCCTCAGCTGGTTGACAAGAAAAGCAGCCACCTCCAGCCTCCAGGAAGAAGCATTCCCTGTGAGCCAAGCTGTGAGTACATATCCAGAGTCCAGGAGAAGCCAAATTCCTCCTCAGCTAGTCAGGCCCATACTAAGCAGAAAACAGACAGAGCAGAAGATAGATACCTGCCAGATTCACTAGGCATATGATCAGAAGCAGAATAGATATAAATTCCTGCCACATATTGCCATTACCTGCTGGGACCCAAAAGACTATTGCTGTAACTTGTATGGATTTAAAGCTGCCATTCAGTAAAGACAAGTTGGATCATATTACCTGTTTGGATCTCATTTACTGCTACAAAAGTTCCTCAATTACTCCTACTAACCACACTCAATTTATTGCAAGTGAGCCAGGATCCAGGAGTCCAGCCGTACCAAGGTAGGAGACACCGTTGACACTACATAGAGACATTATCCCCCTCTGGCATTCCTCACCTGGTACGTGAGCTATAACACCTTAAAGGGCCCTGAGACTATAACCTGCGCACATTGCAATTGGCGTCACAAACTAAAAACTATTAATTTTGCACCAGTGTGCATTAGTCCTAATCCGGCTTACTGCAAATATATTGCCCCCTGTTAGCCGCCATTTCAGGGGAGAGGATGACTGTAGGACAGGAGAATACAGTCTATTGCCCCCTGTTATCAGCCATTTCAGGGGAGAGGATGACTGTAGGACAGGAGAATACAGTCTATTGCCTCCTGTTATCAGCCATTTCAGGCCGGGGAGAGGAAAATCAAATCTATGCCTCCTATCATTTACTCTAGTTACTTATAATTCTGCGGACCCGCCCCTTTCACTATGCCCCGCCCATCACAGATTCATGAGTATAATTAATATTTTCACTACTACAGACTAGTCTAGCTGCGAGGTGGAGAGGTTTTCATTAGTCTGGGTTGCAGGGTCCTCGCTGATTCCTGACAAAATTCCCTCTTCTCCGTGTATCACCTATGACGTCCCAGTAATGGATGTTCTTCACGGGTGAAATGCTAAAGTATTGAACCTGTGATGATAATGCATTACAGCCTGAGAACAGACAGGACATCTTATTGAGTATTGTGAAGGTCATAAAAGGGCGCATCAAAATGAAGGATGTCACCAAGAACCATGATGGACCACAATGGAAGAGGTTTATGATCATTCTTTAATGGACCTCTTCTCTTCCTCACACTTCTGTATAAAATCGTTGTATTCCTTATTCTGGAATCTCGAGCATCTGTTTTGAGAACTCTGTGTTGCGCTGTTCCTCTGTTCTCCCTCCTAGAAGTGCATGAATAAATTGACAAATCGGTGCTACCATTTATCTGGTAGAGGGGTGTGTCCCTATACTGTCATCACTGATTGAACAGTGTCAGTGTAGGAACACACACACCCAACAGGTAGCACCCACTTGTCAATTTAGTCATACATTTCCAAGAGGTACAGCAGAGGAACGGCACAATGCAGAGCTCTTAAAAAGCCGGAATTAGAATTACCGGTAATTCATTTTCCACGAATCCACCATGACGGCCCAGAGAGATTGATCCCTGACCTCTGTAGGGGCAGGAACAGAGATAGGTTAAAAGGACCCCTCCCACCACCATTCACCAGTGAGTTCCAGATTATAGTGCCACAACCACCGGTAAAGAAGTGAAACAACTCAAACGTTTTTAGTTTTTTTTTCCCTTGGTATTTTTTTTTTTTAATTGATTATCTTTATTAATTAATATATCAAAAACAGTACAGATAGAAATAGAAAAAAGGATACAATTCCCCCCAACCCCGATTCCCTAACCCCTCCCCTCCTACCTGTGGTGCGTCAAAAACAAAACAAAAAAAAAAAAATATCGCAACTAGTCAGGTCCTCCAACCAGCCCATATCTTAATCCACTTCTCCTCAGCTTCCCTCTGTCTATACAGGATTTTCTCATAGTTTTTTACCTTATTAATTAAATTTATCCATGTATTTATATCTGGAGTATATTGTGCAAACCAGGTCCGACTGATCAGCACTCTGGCCAACATCAGTATCCTACTCAGGAGGATCTTTTGATAGTTATGATTATTTAGTTTGGAAAGATCATTAAGCACAAGTACTTGTAATTCAAAGGGGATTCGAATTTTTAATTTATACATAATACAATTATTTATGGCATTCCAATATTTTATGAGTTCTGGACAAGTCCATATCATATGTAGAAAATCCACTCCTGGCACTTCCCTTGGTATTAACTCATGCCAAGTCTGCATAATAATTTCCTGGGTGGGATATCATGCCGTCATGGTGGATTAGTGGAAAAAGAATTACCGGTAAGTCTAATTCCGGCTTTCCACTTCACCACCATGACGGCCCAGAGAGACATAACAGATTATATACGTCTTAGGGCGGGGCAACGGCCTGTAGGACCTTGCGACCAAAGGCCAGGTCAGAAGACCTGGATAAGTCAAGTCTATAATGTTTAACGAAAGTGTTTACACTGGACCAGGTTGCGGCCCGGCATATCTGATCTAGGGAAGCTCCTGCTTTTTCAGCGAATGAGGCAGATATGGCTCTCGTAGAGTGAGCCCGAATGACTTCTGGACAGCTGATGCCTTCCATCTTGTAACAGTCTGTAATAGCCTGTTTTACCAATGGTAGATCGGGAAGCTGCTTTCCCTTTATTATTACCGCTTAAGAGTACTAGTAAATTGTCCACCTTTCTTAGGTCCTTAGTGACCTCTAGGTATTTAAGTACTGTTCGTTTGACGTCCAGGGTATGGAATCGTTCCTCCCCAGAATTCTTAGGATTCTCGCAAAAAGAGGGAAGAACGATCTCCTGGTTTCTATGGAAGTCTGTTACTACTTTTGGTAAAAACCCTGGGTCTAGCCTCAAGGTAATTCGATCTTCCTGGATTGTGAGGTATGGTTGTCTTATTGACAATGCCTGGATCTCGCACAGTCCTTTTTGCTGATGTTATTGCTACAAGAAAAGCCACCTTCTGAGAAAGGTGCTTTAGGGAACCCGAGTCCAGGGGTTCGTAAGGCGGACCTGTGAGTCCCCTAAGGACAATGTTTAAGTCCCAGGTAGGCACCCTTGGTTTAGGAGATGGTCTTAGTCTGGCTGCAGACCTCAGGAATCTTTGGATCCATCTATGGCTGGCTAATTCAGAATCTAAAAAAGCGCTAAGCGCTGAGACCTGGACTCTAAGGGTAGATGGACGTAACCCTGACTCTAGTCCTTCTTGCAGGAAGTCCAGGATCCTCTGTATATTTGGTTTAGCCTGTTCTGGGGCTTCTTCACCTGACCAGGTGCAGAATCTTCTCCAGATTTTTAAATAGATGGAGTTAGTCACTTTCTTTCTGCTGGCCTTCAAGGTAGATATCACTCCCTCTGAGAGACTCTGCATCTCAGAAGGTCGGACTCAGGATCCAAGCCGAGAGGTTGAAGATCTCTGGATGTGGATGGAGAACCGGCCACTGGATCAGGATATCTTTCCTCCTTGGGAGAATGAATACTTCCTGTGGGGAGAGGTTGGTTAGGATCGAGAACCAGCTCCTCTTGGGCCAGTACGGGGTGACCAGGATTATTCTGGCCTTGTCCCTGATGATCTTCTGGAGAACCATTGGGATTAACGGGAACGGAGGGAAGGCATATGCAAGATCCCAGTTTCAGTGCAGGGAGAAGGCGTCGATCGCTAGAGGCCTGTCCCTCGGGTTTAGGGAGCAAAAGGTTGATACCTTTGTGTTTTTCCTTGAAGCGAATAGATCTACCAATGGGAGGCCCCATCTTTGGACAATTAGATTGAAGACGTCGATGTTTAGAGACCATTCCCCCTGGTCTATAGTGGTCCTGCTGAGGAAGTCTGCAGCGCTGTTTAGGCTTCCTTTTAAATAAATCGCAGATACTGATTTTACATTTTTTTTCCCCCCCAAAGGAAGATTCTTCTGGACAGACTTTCTAGTTTTTGAAACCGTGTGCCCCCCTGCTGTTTGAGGTAGGACACGGTCATTACATTGAATAGATTTTTATATGCTGGTTCTTTAGTTTTGGAGCAGCTGCTCGTATTGTCTCCCAAACTGCCCTGAGCTCCCTGTAATTTGAGGACTGAGCTGCAATTTTCGGAGACCAGGCTCCCTGGTAGAGGTCGGAGTATATTTTTGCGCCGCATCCCTTTGCGCTGGCATCTGTCTGAACATGCACTGCTGGGGTTTTGAGCCAAACCATTCCCTTTTTTAGATTTTCTGTGTGAAGCCACCACTGGACTGAAGATTTTACATGGCCCGGGATCAGGATCTTTTTGTCTAGAGAGGACAGATGTTTGTCCCATCTCCTTAGAAGCCAGGACTGAAGGGCCCTGTAATGGACCTGGCACCAAGGGACTGCTACAATACAGGCTGTTATTTGACCTAAAAAGCTCATTGTTTCTCTGAAGGAGAAGAAGCGACGTCCTAGGAAGGCCCTGATTGATGTCTGAAGGTTCTGAATTCTTTCTGCTGGAAGAAAGGTTATCTGTTTTACCAAATCCAGCAATACCCCTAAGAATTTTACCCTGGTATCCGGAACTAGGGATGACTTTTTTAGGTTTATCACCCAACCTAGGGCTGTTAAAAGGGTGCAGAAGGTCTCTCGATCCGCTATTGACTGATCCACAGTGTCTGAAATCAGCAAAAAGTCGTCTAGGTAAGGAACGACAGTCACCCCCTGAGATCTCAGGGAGGCGACCATCTCTACCACCAGTTTCGTGAAAATCCTTTGGGCTGAGGCCAGCCCGAAGGGGAGAGCCACGAACTGGAAATGGTGAACAGAGCCTCTGTGATCCTTCAATGCAAAACGCAGGAGCCTCTGAGACTGGATGTGAATAGGAACATAATAATATGCGTCCTTCAGGTCGATTGTGCAAAGGAACGCGTCTTTTTGAATTAAAAGAATGGTAGAGTCTAGGGATTCCATTTTGAATTTTTTGTAAACTACGAATCTGTTTAACTTTTTGAGGTTTATAATCATGCAAAAGGAACCCCCTGGCTTTTTTACTAAGAAAAGGCTGGAGTAGAATCCCTGCCCCCGTTGAAGCTCGGGAACAGGAACCACTACTCCTAAGTCCAGAAGATTCTGGACCTCCTTCCAAATTTGGTAGCCCGACAAGGCTATAGAGCACAGCTTCATTTTTTAAGTGATGTCGTCTGACCAAGATTCCATCCACAGTGGCCCTCGGGGCAGCATTGGACAAAGCTGCGTCCTTGGCCGAGAATCTAATTGTCTCGGCTGAGGCATCCGCTAAGAACCCTGTGGCGGATTTTAACAAGGCAATAGAGTCTAATATTTGTTCCCTGGACGTCTTGTTGATTAGATGATTCTCTAACTCAATTAGCCACAGGTATATAGACCTGGCGACTGAAGTAGCAGCTATGTTGGTCTTAACACTGAACATAGCTGCCTCCCAGGATTTTTTTTAATAGACTGTCTGCCTTCCTCTCCATGGTGTCCTTTAACTGAGAGGAGTCCTCGAATGGTAGCAAGTTTTTTTTATTAACTTTGGCCACCTGGACGTCAATTCTGGGAACCTTGTCAAAGATCTTAGAGTCTGACGGGTCAAGTACAAGGCGGTTCCTGAATTCCTTGGAAATGCCTAGTTTCTTTTCTGGATGGGCCCATTCGTCCATCACCATCTCTTTAATATTTTCATTTATGGGGAATACACGGGAACGTTTGACCTTTAATCCCCCAAACATCTCTTCCTAAACTGAGTGGGGTTTCTGGATGTCTTCCACCCCATTGTACCCCTGACCGCTTTTAGAAGGTCACTCATCTCGCTAGGAGTGAAGAAGAATTTTCTAGATTCCTCGACGATTTCGCCCTCTGATAGGGGGTACTCATCGTCCTCCTTTTTGGAAGATGAGGCCTCGCCCGCCAAATCCTCAGAGTCTGAGGAGGAGATGTCCGCCATTCTGGGACGCTTGGATGGGCGAGCCCCCAGGGTGTCCTTACGGAGGCAGGCTAGAGAAGATTTAACTTCCTCCTGAATCATAGTTCTAAATTCCTGCATAATTGAGGGTTGTTCTTCTCTCACAATCCTGGCAATACAATCCTTGCAAAGTTTCTTAGGATAATCATCGGGAAGCCTGACGGAGCACTGGATGCATCTGGCGGTCTTCCTGGGCTTTTTCAAAGCTAGTTTGGCCTAATGTGAGGGAGCAGCCCATCAATTTTGTAAAGATCCAGTATAGGTGCATTATACCAGAAGACCTTAGAGGAGGGGGGCTCCTACCCTGTGATTACCTGAGGCTCCCTCCCCCCCAGATCAGCATATGTCAAGCTGCCGGCATGCCCAGGTGGGCTACTCAAGCAGGGGGGCTCTGGAGCGGTCTGTTCCTTCTGCTGCGGCTCCTTTTCCTGGTCCGACATCTCACCCAGCAAAGCAGAGAGCGCAGCGGGAAAGTGCATGTGAGTTTTTTAAGACGTCCACTCCTGGGTCTCGCCCGGCGGCCCGGAAGTGACATCAGACGCGCGCACCTGCGCAAATGTCCTCCCGACCAGCTACCTACACAGGGAGGTAGGCGACCCTGCGGCAGCTCAGGGCAGGCTCCCGCACAACAGGGAGCGTGACCCCGGCGTCTCCCTGTCAGCTTTGGAATGGAGTCCGCTGGAGAGCAGGGGACGCAGTCCTGGGTGGGAGGCCCGCAAGGGAAGCAAAATTTCCGCAGATGCGGCACCCAGGTACCGAAAATAAAAAAAGGTCCTTTATACACTTCACCTCCCTGAAAGCCAGAGAGGACTTTTCTCTGTCCTGGCCTGCTATAGGGGCAGGAACACACTGGTGAATGGTGGTGGGAGGGGTCCTTTTAACCTATCTCTGTTCCTGCCCCTACAGAAGTCAGGAGTCAATCTCTCTGGGCCGTCATGGTGGTAAAGTGGAAATATTATTTCCTGTGTAATGTGATCATTTACTAAAACTGACCTGTCAGGAGAGGTGACAGGGCCTCTGTAACTGAGTACTCAGGCACACGACTGTATGTATTTTGCGGTCCTCAAAAAACGAATCCGAAAAAATACGGATGACGTCCGTGTGCATTCTGTATTTTGCGGAACGGAACAGCTGGCCCCTAATAGAACAGTCCTATCCTTGTCCGTAATGCGGACAATAATAGTACATGTTCTATTTTTTTGTGGAACGGAAATACGGACATACGGAAATTGAATGCACACGGAGTAAGGGCTCATGCACACAAACGTATTTTCTTTCCATGTCCGTTCCGGTTTTTTTGCAGACCATATACAAAATCATTCATTTCAATGGGTCCGCAAAAAAACCAGAAGGTACTCCATGTGCATTCTGTTTCCGTATGTCTGTATTTCCGTTCCGCAAAAAGATAGAACATGTCCTATTATTGTCCACATTATGGACAAGGATAGTACAGTTCTATGAAGGGCCAGCTGTTCTGTTCCGCAAAATACGGAATGCACACGGACGTCATCCGTATTTATTGCAGATCCTTTTTTTTGCGGACCGTAAAATATATACTGTCGTGTGCATGAGGCCTAACTTCAGTTTTTTTTGCGGACCCATTGAAGTGAATGGTTCCACAAACGGTCTGCAAAAAAAACGGAACGGACACGGAAAGAAAATTCGTTCATGTGCCTGAGCCCTGAGGAATATATAATAAAATGGATTAGAAAATTAACATAATTAATAGAATTATCCATTTTAATTTAAAAGAAAAAAACATAATTAAAGAAAATCTATTTTAGTTCATTTGAAAATAGATTAAAAAAAATATTTCGATTACTTTTAATATATGGCAACATATGAGAACCATGAAAGGTCCAGCAAGTCTGGAAATTCTCTGCTGTAGGCTACATGCACACAAATTTTTCCGTGTTCGTTCCGTTTTTTTGCAGATAGGATGCGGACCCATCCGTATGTCTGTTCCGTAGCCCCTCAAAAAAAATAGAACATGTCCTATTCTTGTCTGTTTTAGGCATTGTTACAATGGATCCGCAAGAAAATAAAAAAAGGAGGGCATACGGATGTCCGCAGTTTGCAGGCCGCAAAACACATACAGTCATGTGCATGTAGCCTTACTGATGAGCACCTTGTGCAGTACGCAGCCCTGCAGGGTATTGCGATAGTGAGGTCAAGGTTACTTAGGCAAACGAGGGTTGCTCTGGGTTACTCACAGTTTCTTGGAAGACCCTGGGCAGGCGTACAGCAGTGATGGAGAGGCTGGCACAGGGGTTCTCTGGGGCACTCTCTGTGTATAGGGACCAGGACTGATAGTATATGAGGTGCCCTGGATGTTGCAGGTGTTTAATGTGCCGGGGGCAAGGTCCCTTTAAGATTTGTGACGCCAGTGCCGGTAATGGTGGCACACCGATTTGATGATAGGAATAATTGAGGAACACGTTGTTGTGGTGAACCAAAACTTCCTTTTACTGGAAACATCAACTATTTACAGTCTTTTGTAAAGTTCCATACATTGGCAGCAGTCACAAGCAGGCTCATTCAAATGGCAGGCAACAATGGTCTTGCAAGATACTCAGAGGGTTAATGCACTTACAGATCAGGCTGCAACTTTCCTCAGAAATCCTGTCTGTCTTTATCCCAAGGCCCGTATGCCCTAATGCTGGCTTTATCCTTGGTAGAAAACTTCCTCAGGTATATATATCCTTGCTTTAGGTAGGATCCTTCTGTCCTTCAGCTCTCTTGTCTGGCTTGTTCCTCAGGAGGCAAACCCTTCTCCTGGTGGGGCAACTTCTGAGCTTGCTTTACTCAGGAACCTCAGGCTGGCTAGTCTGCACTCACTAGCCTCCTGGACTACACTGCCCTCCTCCTTCCTGTCTGGGCCTAACTATATATTAGGGGTTCCCTAGCTCCCTCTACTGTCTAGGAAGAGGAACTACACCCTAACAGGCCTGACACACAGATAACAGGGGAAATGCACATAAAAACACATAAAACATCATATAAAATACAATGACCATATTGACCCTTGTGTAGTGCCCGCATTTACCTAGTGGGACACTACACTTGTGTCGTACACTCCAGTCACATCCAGAGCTGCATCCTGAACATCAGACTGCAGTGCATTGTGTGAGGCAATATGACTACACTGCAAGATCAAAACTGTCAAGGGCAGCCCCCATTCACTTTAGATGAAACTAGAAGAGAAAACTTCATATTAAGAATCAATACATTATTATTCAGTTATTGCTCAATACTTCATGTCAAATTGGGGATGTCCCTTTAGGGGCTGTTCACTCCTGGGGACTTTTTCTGGCCGGACGCATGGAGGGAATCATACTTACCTGATGCCTATAGCTGGGTTCATGCTCCATTGCTACCCCTCAGGTGCTGCATGTCTCTGGTCTCCCTGCATCAACATCCAGTTTGACGTGGATGCTGCCAATGACTGACCGCAGCAGTGACATGCGAATAATGCATCATGTGACCCAGTGACACATGGGTGGCAAGTCACCGCTGTGGCCAGTCATTGGCTTCAGCGGCCACATGACTTGTGTCAAACCAGATGTTACCGTAGGGAGACCTGAGACCTGCTGTGTCCAAGAGGGATCGATGGAGCTGGAACTCAGCGGCAGGTATAAGGTACTTATAATTACCACTAGAGATGAGCGAATTTTTAAAAAATTAGATTCGCCGGTTCGCCGAATTTTTTGGGGGAAATTCAGTTTAATCAGAATATATTCGCCACGAATTACAGTACAGACTAAAAGTTTGGACACACCTTCTCATTCAAAGAGTTTTCTTTATTTTAATGACTATGAAAATTGTAGATTCACACTGAAGGCATCAAAACTATGAATTAACACATGTGGAATTATATACATAACAAAAAAGTGTGAAACAACTGGAAATCTGTCATATTCTAGGGTCTTCAAAGTAGCCACCGTTTGCTTTGATTACTGCTTTGCACACTCTTGGCATTCTCTTGATGAGCTTCAAGAGGTAGTCACCTGAAATGGTCTTCCAACAGTCTTGAAGGAGTTCCCAGAGATGCTTAGCACTTGTTGGCCCTTTTGCCTTCACTCTGCGGTCCAGCTCACCCCAAACCATTTCGATTGGGTTCAGGTCCGGTGACTGTGGAGGCCAGGTCATCTGGCGCAGCACCCCTGTCACGGCGGGTGTGCACTCAGACTCACAGATAACCCACCAACCAGGCTCTGGGCGAGAGACAGGGGAAGGGTCACCTCCTAGCTAATCCCTGACCTCTTTCCCTGCACTGCTCAGCCCACATGCAGACCTTAAAAGGTAGGTGTGATGTGTCCCCATGCCTGGGCTGAGAAAACCCTAAATTCCCCGAGATGGTGAAGAGGGGAAATAGGAGCAGCCTGCTCGCACAGAACCTGGAAGGGAGAGATGACACAAAACAGCCAAACTTGAAATACACTTATCTTTCTGAGCTGGAACAGACAACCTTCCTTCCTAGCTTCCAAGAACACAATGATTCTTATAATCCGCTCAGAGCACTGGGCTGGTGTGCTATTTAAACTAATGACCCCACCCAGTGCACCTGATGAGAGGCGGATCCAGCACGGCTCCAAAATAAACACTAAACTCGTGCTGCTATCCTGGCCGACCTCCGCACATAGTCAGAGTGGGGCATGACAACCCCATCACTCTCCTTCATGGTCAAATAGCCCTTACACAGCCTGGAGGTGTGTTTGGGGTCATTGTCCTGTTGAAAAATAAATGATGGTCCAACTAAACGCCAAATGGATGGAATAGCATGCTGCTGCAAGATGCTGTGGTAGCCATGCTGGTTCAGTATGCCTTCAATTTTGAATAAATCCCCAACAGTGTCACCAGCAAAGCACCCCCACACCATCACACCTCCTCCTCCATGCTTCACGGTGGAACCAGGCATGTAGAGTCCATCCGTTCACCTTTTCTGCGTCGCACAAAGACACGGTGGTTGGAACCAAAGATCTCAAATTTGGACTCATCAGACCAATGCACAGATTTCCACTGGTCTAATGTCCATTCCTTGTGTTCTTTAGTAGAGTTGAGCGAACACCTGGATGTTCGGGTTCGAGAAGTTCGGCCGAACATCCCGGAAATGTTCGGGTTCGGGATCCGAACCCGATCCGAACTTCGTCCCGAACCCGAACCCCATTGAAGTCAATGGGGACCCGAACTTTTCGGCACTAAAAAGGCTGTAAACAGCCCAGGAAAGAGCTAGAGGGCTGCAAAAGGCAGCAACATGTAGGTAAATCCCCTGCAAACAAATGTGGATAGGGAAATGAATTAAAATAAAAATTAAATAAATAAAAATTAACCAAAATCAATTGGAGAGAGGTTCCATAGCAGAGAATCTGGCTTCCCGTCACCCACCACTGGAACAGTCCATTCTCAGATATTTAGGCCCCGGCACCCAGGCAGAGGAGAGAGGTCCCGTAACAGAGAATCTGTCTTCATGTCAGCAGAGAATTAGTCTGCATGTCGTTGCAGAGAATGAGGCTTCACGTCAGCCACCACTGCAACAGTCCATTGGCATATATTTAGGCCCAGCACCCAGGCAGAGGAGAGAGGTCCCGTAACAGACAATCTGGCTTCATGTCAGCAGAGAATCAGTCTGCATGTCATAGCAGAGAATGAGGCTTCACGTCAGCCACCACTGCAACAGTCCATTGGCATATATTTAGGCCCAGCACACACACAGGCAGAGGAGAGAGGTCCCGTAACAGAGAATCTGGCTTCATGTCAGCAGAGAATCAGTCTGCATGTCATAGCAGAGAATGAGGCTTCACGTCAGCCACCACTGCAACAGTCCATTGGCATATATTTATGCCCAGCACACACACAGGCAGAGGAGAGAGGTCCCGTAACAGAGGATCTGGCTTCATGTCAGCAGAGAATCAGTCTGCATGTCATAGCAGAGAATCAGGCTTCACGTCACCCACCACTGTAAGAGTCAATTTTCATAAATTTAGGCCCAGAACCCAGGCAGAGGAGAAAGGTCCCGTAACAGACAATCTGGCTTCATGTCAGCAGAGAATCAGTCTTCATATCATAGCAGAGAATCAGGCTTCACGTCACCCACCACTGCAACAGTCCATTGGCATATATTTAGGCCTAGCACACACACAGGCAGAGGAGAGAGGTCCCGTAACAGACAATCTGGCTTCATGACAGCAGAGAATCAGTCTGCATGTCATAGCAGAGAATCAGGCTTCACGTCAGCCACCACTGCAACAGTCCATTGTCATAAATTTAGGCCCAGCACCCAGGCAGAGGAGAGAGGTCCCGTAACAGAGAATCTGGCTTCATGTCAGCAGAGAATCAGTCTCATATCATAGCAGAGAATCAGGCTTCACGTCACCCACCACTGTAAGAGTCAATTTTCATAAATTTAGGCCCAGAACCCAGGCAGAGGAGAAAGGTCCCGTAACAGACAATCTGGCTTCATGTCAGCAGAGAATCAGTCTTCATATCATAGCAGAGAATCAGGCTTCACGTCAGCCCACCACTGTAAGAGTCAATTTTCATAAATTTAGGCCCAGAACCCAGGCAGAGGAGAAAGGTCCCGTAACAGACAATCTGGCTTCATGTCAGCAGAGAATCAGTCTTCATATCATAGCAGAGAATCAGGCTTCACGTCACCCACCACTGCAACAGTCCATTGGCATATATTTAGGCCTAGCACACAGGCAGAGCAGAGAGGTCCCGTAACAGACAATCTGGCTTCATGACAGCAGAGAATCAGTCTGCATGTCATAGCAGAGAATCAGGCTTCACGTCAGCCACCACTGCAACAGTCCATTGTCATAAATTTAGGCCCAGCACCCAGGCAGAGGAGAGAGGTCCCGTAACAGAGAATCTGGCTTCATGTCAGCAGAGAATCAGTCTTCATATCATAGCAGAGAATCAGGCTTCACGTCACCCACCACTGTAAGAGTCAATTTTCATAAATTTAGGCCCAGAACCCAGGCAGAGGAGAAAGGTCCCGTAACAGACAATCTGGCTTCATGTCAGCAGAGAATCAGTCTTCATATCATAGCAGAGAATCAGGCTTCACGTCACCCACCACTGTAAGAGTCAATTTTCATAAATTTAGGCCCAGAACCCAGGCAGAGGAGAAAGGTCCCGTAACAGACAATCTGGCTTCATGTCAGCAGAGAATCAGTCTTCATATCATAGCAGAGAATCAGGCTTCACGTCACCCACCACTGCAACAGTCCATTGGCATATATTTAGGCCTAGCACACAGGCAGAGCAGAGAGGTCCCGTAACAGACAATCTGGCTTCATGACAGCAGAGAATCAGTCTGCATGTCATAGCAGAGAATCAGGCTTCACGTCAGCCACCACTGCAACAGTCCATTGTCATAAATTTAGGCCCAGCACCCAGGCAGAGGAGAGAGGTCCCGTAACAGAGAATCTGGCTTCATGTCAGCAGAGAATCAGTCTTCATATCATAGCAGAGAATCAGGCTTCACGTCACCCACCACTGTAAGAGTCAATTTTCATAAATTTAGGCCCAGAACCCAGGCAGAGGAGAAAGGTCCCGTAACAGACAATCTGGCTTCATGTCAGCAGAGAATCAGTCTTCATATCATAGCAGAGAATCAGGCTTCACGTCACCCACCACTGTAAGAGTCAATTTTCATAAATTTAGGCCCAGAACCCAGGCAGAGGAGAAAGGTCCCGTAACAGACAATCTGGCTTCATGTCAGCAGAGAATCAGTCTTCATATCATAGCAGAGAATCAGGCTTCACGTCACCCACCACTGCAACAGTCCATTGGCATATATTTAGGCCTAGCACACAGGCAGAGCAGAGAGGTCCCGTAACAGACAATCTGGCTTCATGACAGCAGAGAATCAGTCTGCATGTCATAGCAGAGAATGAGGCTTCACGTCAGCCACCACTGCAACAGTCCATTGTCATAAATTTAGGCCCAGCACCCAGGCAGAGGAGAGAGGTCCCGTAACAGACAATCTGGCTTCATGTCAGCAGAGAATTAGTCTGCATGTCATAGCAGAGAATCAGGCTTCATGTCAGCCACCACTGCAACAGTCCATTGGCATATATTTAGGCCTAGCACACAGGCAGAGGAGAGGTTCATTCAACTTTGGGTAGCATCGCAATATAATGGTAAAATGAAAATAAAAATAGGATTGAATGAGGAAGTGCCCTGGAGTCCAATAATATATGGTTATGGGGAGGTAGTTAATGTCTAATCTGGACAAGGGATGGACAGGTCCTGTGGGATCCATGCCTGGTTCATTTTTATGAACGTCAGCTTGTCCACATTGGCTGTAGACAGGCGGCTGCGTTTGTCTGTAATGACGCCCCCTGCCGTGCTGAATACACGTTCAGACAAAACGCTGGCTGCCGGGCAGGCCAGCACCTCCAAGGCATAAAAGGCTAGCTCTGGCCACGTGGACAATTTAGAGACCCAGAAGTTGAATGGGGCCGAACCATCAGTCAGTACGTGGAGGGGTGTGCACACGTACTGTTCCACCATGTTAGTGAAATGTTGCCTCCTGCTAACACGTTGCGTATCAGGTGGTGGTGCAGTTAGCTGTGGCGTGTTGACAAAAGTTTTCCACATCTCTGCCATGCTAACCCTGCCTCAGAGGAGCTGGCAGTGACACAGCTGCCTTGGCGACCTCTTGCTCCTCCTCTGCCTGGCCTTGGGCTTCCACTTGTTCCCCTGTGACATTTGGGAATGCTCTCAGTAGCGCGTCTACCAACGTGCGCTTGTACTCGCGCATCTTCCTATCACGCTCCAGTGCAGGAAGTAAGGTGGGCACATTGTCTTTGTAGCGTGGATCCAGCAGGGTGGCAACCCAGTAGTCCGCACAGGTTAAAATGTGGGCAACTCTGCTGTCGTTGCGCAGGCACTGCAGCATGTAGTCGCTCATGTGTGCCAGGCTGCCCAGGGATAAGGACAAGCTTTCCTCTGTGGGAGGCGTATCGTCATCGTCCTGCCTTTCCCCCCAGCCACGCACCAGTGATGGACCCGAGCTGCGTTGGGTGCCACCCCGCTGTGACCATGCTTCATCCTCATCCTCCTCCACCTCCTCCTCATCCTCGTCCTCCTCGTCCTCCAGTAGTGGGCCCTGGCTGGCCACATTGGTACCTGGCCTCTGCTGTTGCCAAAAACCTCCCTCTGAGTCACTTCGAAGAGACTGGCCTGAAAGTGCTAAAAATGACCCCTCTTCCTCCTCCTCCTCCTCCTCCTCCTGGGCCACCTCCTCTTCCATCATCGCCCTAAGTGTTTTCTCAAGGAGACATAGAAGTGGTATTGTAACGCTGATAACGGTGTCATCGCCACTGGCCATGTTGGTGGAGTACTCGAAACAGCGCAACAGGGCACACAGGTCTCGCATGGAGGCCCAGTCATTGGTGGTGAAGTGGTGCTGTTCTGTAGTGCGACTGACCCCGTGCGTGCTGCAGCTGAAACCCACTATGGCCTGCTGCTGCTCGGCACAGTCTGTCCAGCATGTGCAAGGTGGAGTTCCACCTGGTGGGCACGTCGCATATGAGGCGGTGAGCGGGAAGGCCGAAGTACGCTGTAGCGCAGACAGGCGAGCAGCAGCAGGATGTGAACGCCGGAAGCGCGAACAGACGGCCCGCACTTTATGCAGCAGCTCTGACATGTCGGGGTAGTTGTGAATGAACTTCTGCACCACCAAATTCAGCACATGCGCCAAGCAAGGGATGTGCGTCAAATTGGCTAGTCCCCAGAGCTGCAACGAGATTTCGCCCATTATCACACACCACCAGGCCGGGCTTGAGGCTCACCGGCAGCAACCACTCGTCGGTCTGTTGTTCATATACCCCGCCACAACTCCTGTGCGGTGTGGGGGCCTGTCCCCCAAACATATGAGTTTCAGAATGGCCTGCTGACGTTTACCCCGGGCTGTGCTGAAGTTGGTGGTGAAGGTGTGTGGCTGACTGGATGAGCAGGTGGAAGAAGAGGAGGAGGAAGCCGAGAAGGAGGAGGGTGGCAACAGGAGGCAAAGAATGTTGCCCTGCGATCCTTGGCGGCGGAAGGACGTGCGCCAAACAGCTCTCCGCCTGGGGCCCAGCTGCCACTACATTTACCCAGTGTTGCAGTTAGGGAGATATAGCGTCCCTGGCCGTGCTTACTGGTCCACGTATCTGTGGTTAGGTGGACCTTGCCACAGATGGCGTTGCGCAGTGCACACTTGATTTTATCGGATACTTGGTTGTGCAGGGAAGGCACGGCTCTCTTGGAGAAGTAGTGGCCGGCTGGGAACACAATACTGTGGGACAGCAAGCGACAGAGTGTTTGAAGCTGTCTGGTGTCCACCAGCCTAAATGACAGCATTTCATAGGCACAGTAGTTTAGAAATGCTGGCTTCAGGGCCAGGGATCGAGGGTGGCTAGGTGGGAATTTACGCTTTCTATCAAATGTTTGTGAGATTGAGAGCTGAACGCTGGCGGTTGCGACATGGTTGAGACGCTTGTGACGGAGGTGGTGGTGGTGTGGTGTTGGTGGTACATCCCCTGTTTGCTGGCGGCAGGTGCCAACGTTCCTCCAGAGGCTGGAGGAAGAGGCCGAGGCGGCAGCAGCAGAATAGGCCGAGGCGGCAGCAGCAGAAGAGGTAGCAGGGGGAGCCTGAGTGACTTCCTTGGTTTTAAGGTGTTTACTCCACTGCAGTTCATGCTTTGCATGCAGGTGCCTGGTCATGCAGGTTGTGCTCAGGTTCCGAACGTTAAATGCCTCGCTTCAGCCTTGATGGCACAGAGTGCTACAAGCGGGTCTTGTCGGCAGCACCATGTTTGAGAAGTGCAAGCCAGTGAACTCCTTGAAGCTGCCTTTGGGGTGCTCGGTCCCAGATGGCGGCGGTCAGTAGCAGGCGGAGTCTCTTGGCGGCGGGTGTTCTGCTTTTGCCCACTGCTCCCTCTTTTGCTACGCTGTTGGCTCGGTCTCACCACTGCCTCTTCCTCCGAACTGTGAAAGTCAGTGGCACGACCTTCATTCCATGTGGGGTCTAGGACCTCATCGTCCCCTGCATCGTCTTCCACCCAGTCTTGATCCCTGACCTCCTGTTCAGTCTGCACACTGCAGAAAGACGCAGCAGTTGGCACCTGTGTTTCGTCATCATCAGAGACATGCTGAGGTGGTATTCCCATGTCCTCATCATCAGGAAACATAAGTGGTTGTGCGTCAGTGCATTCTATGTCTTTCACCGCTGGGGAAGGGCTAGGTGGATGCCCTTGGGAAACCCTGCCAGCGGAGTCTTCAAACAGCATAAGAGACTGCTGCATAACTTGAGGCTGAGACAGTTTCCCTGGTATGCATGGGGGTGATGTGACAGACTGATGGGGTTGGTTTTCAGGCGCCATCTGTGCGCTTTCTGCAGAAGACTGGGTGGGAGATAATGTGAACCGTGAGGACTCACTGTCGGCACCCAATTGACTAATGCCTGTACCTGCTCAGGCCGTACCCATCCTTAGAACGGCATGGGGCACCACCATATATCGCTGTAAATTCTGGCGGCTACTGGGACCTGAGGTAGTTGGTACACTAGGACGTGTGGATGTGGCAGAACGGCCACGTCCTCTCCCAGCACCAGAGGGTCCACTAACACCACCACGACCATGTCCACGTCCGCGTCCCTTACTAGATGTTTTTCTCATTGTTATGGTTCACCACAACAAAATATTATTTGGCCCAATGTATTGTATTCAAATTCAGCGGGATATAAATTTGAGGCCTAGTATTTAGGCGCTGGGTGACCGGTATGGATTTAGTGACAGAATTAGACTTGGAAATGCACAGAAGCGTGTGTGTGAAGTTATTCTGAATGACCCTATGTGCACCTTCAATATGATCTACCCTTTTAGGGATAGATTTCAAATAGCTCTGATATAGCAGAAACGACTAAATTATGAAATTGCTAAATTGGGAATTGTATTTCAACCCAGAACAAAAAATGTGCTTTGACGGACACTAAATAACTTTCCCAGCTACAACAGGACAGCGGTAACGAGAGATTTAGCGGGATATAAATTTGAGGCCTAGTATTTAGGCGCTGGGTGACAGGTATGGGTTTAGTGACAGAATTAGACTTGAAAATACACAGTAGCGGGTGTGTGTGAAGTTTCTGAATGACCCAATGTGCACCTTGAATATTATATACCCTTTTAGGGATAGATTTCAAATAGCTCTGATATAGCAGAAACCACTAAATTATGAAATTGCTAAATTGGGAATTGTACTTCAACCCAGAACAAAAAATGTGCTTTGACGGACACTAAATATCTTGCCCAGCAACAACAGTACAGCGGTAACGAGAGATTTAGCAGGATATAAATTTGAGGCCTAGTATTTAGGCGCTGGGTGACAGGTATGGGTTTAGTGACAGAATTAGACTTGGAAATACACAGTAGCGGGTGTGTGAAGTTATTCTG